>NC_080078.1:4613786-4850051 GCF_949987535.1 Balaenoptera acutorostrata | reverse complement strand
ACTGCGTTGGCCTGGGTTCAATCCCTGGTGGGGGAACTAAGATCCCACAAGCCGCACGGTCGACCAAAAAAGAAAAAGAAATCTGATTTAAAAATGGGCAAAAGACATGCATAGATATATCACTGAAACGAATATAGAGATAGCAAACAAGCACATGAAAAGATGTTCAGCATCATTAGCCATTAGGGAAATGCAAAATTAAGACCACAATGAGATATCACTATGCATTTGTCAGAATGGCTAAAATTAAAAATAGTGACAATACCAAATGCTGGTGATGATGTGGAGAAACCAGATCACACACCCATTGCTGGTAGGAATATAAAATGATATAGCCTCTCTGGGAAACAGTCTGGTGGTTTCTTACAGAACTAAATATGTACTGACCATATGGCATTTATCTCAGCAAAATGGAATCTATGTTCACACAAAACCTGCGCATGAATGTTCATAGCAGCTCTATTTGTAGTAACTCAAAGTGGAAACAATAAAATTGTCCTAGAACAGGTGAATGGTTACACAAACTGTGAGTTATCTATACCGTGGAGTATCATGCATCAATAAAGAAATAAATGATTAATACAATGCAACAACTTGGATAAGCCTCCAGGGAATTATGCTGAGTTAAAAAAGCCAATATCAAAAAGTTACATACTGTAGGATTCCATCACAGAGACAGAAAGCAGATTAGAACTAGTGGTTGCCTGCCCATGGTGGGCAGGAAGAAAAGCAAGTGTGGCTAGAAAGAGATATCACAAGGGACCCTTGTGTGATAGAACCGTCCTGCCTCTTAATTGTGATGGCGTTTACATAAATCTACATGTGTGATAAAATTGCATACAGGCACACACACACACACACAAATGAGTAAAACTGGTGAAATCTGAATCAGTTCTGTAGATTTTATCAATGTCAATTTCCTAGTTATTATATGTTACATTATCTACATATATGTTAACTATCTGTATAATAACGTATTATATTCCTACAGTCATGCAAGATGTTACCACTGGGCAAAACTGGATGAAGGGTATAAGGCACCTCCCTGGACATTTTGGTAACTTCTCATGAATTTAGAATTATTATTTTTCCAAAGTTAAAAAACTCATATGGGGACAGATATAAAGTTCCTCTGGATTAAAAAAACCCACTTTCATCAAAAATTTTAAAATATTTCTTCCATTTTCACTTAACATATACCTTACAGGGATGGATTCTTTGGGACTTTAATGAATTATTATAAACATATCTTTCAGCTTGTATATCAAAAAAAGTTCCATCATCCAATCTGATAGATTTTTATTGGATAACTCAAGACATCTGTATTTACCACAGTTTCACAAATTATAATCTATAAACTACCTGGTATGCATGAAAAGATGCAGATTCTGGGGCCCATCCAACCCTTCTAAGCTGGGCTATCTGGAGATAGGATCTGGCCGTCTGCACTTGTATTAAGCGTTTTCAGTGATTCTTAGGATCAGTCAAGCTCAAGAACCACTGGTACGGGGCTTACCTGGTGGCGCAGTGGTTGAGAATCTGCCTGCCAATGCAGGGGACACGGGTTCGAGCCCTGGTCTGGGAAGATCCCACATGCCACGGAGCAACTAGGCCCGTGAGCCACAACTACTGAGCCTGTGCGTCTGGAGTCTGTGCTCTGCAACAAGAGAGGCCGCGATCATGAGAGGACCGCGCACCGCGATGAAGAGTGGCCCCCACTTGCCACAACTGGAGAAAGCCCTCGCACAGAAACGAAGACCCAACACAGCCATAAATAAATAAATAAATAAACCCAAAGTTTAAAAAAAAAAAAAAGAACCACTGGTACAGTTTATGAAACTGAAGTTAGAGCTCCAAATAAAACAAATATTTTGCATGGTTTAGAAGAAAACACTAGAGAGTTGACTAAAGTGACAGTGACCTTATATAATTTTCTGACATTAAAAAGAAAACAAAGTCTTCCAAATGTCAAATACAAAAATGGATCCTAGGAGAATAAAAGTCTCCAAAGGGTAATAATTTACAAACTCCAGATCTAGGAATGTCACTGAAATTCAATTTCATTTATTCAATTTCATATATGTCCACTGTTCTGGCACGTAAGGAAGAAAATACCGCAAGGTGGGGGGGAGGGGCAGTTGGGCTAATAATCCGCCATTCTAGCATGGTCCCAAGGGCCAGTATGGGCCATCAGGCTGGCTGAAAACAGCCCAGATGTGCATCAACTAATGAATAGGAAAACAAATTTTGGTATGTCCATGCAATAGAATATTATTCAATCATAAAAAAGAATGAAGTACTGGGACTTCCCTGGTGGTCCAGTGGTTAAGAATCCGCCACCCAGGGCTTCCCTGGTGGCGCAGTGGTTGGGAATCTGCCTGCCAATGCAGGGGACACGGGTTCAAGCCCTGGTCTGGGAAGATCCCACATGCCGCGGAGCGACTAAGCCCGTGAGCCACAAATACTGAGCCTGCGCGTCTGGAGCCTGTGCTCCGCAACAAGAGAGGCCACGATGGTGAGAGGCCCGTGCATCGTGATGAGGAGTGGCCCCCGCTTGCCGCAACTAGAGAAAGCCCTCGCACAGAAACGAAGACCCAACGCAGCCAAAAATAAAAAATATATATATATATAAATAAATTAATTAAAAAAAAAAAAAAAAAAGAATCCGCCACCCAATGCAGGGGGCACAAGTTGTTCCCTGGTGGGGGAACTAAGATCCCACATGCCACGGGGGAACTAAGCCCGCACCAGAACTACTGAGCCAGCTTGCTCTGGAGCCCACACGCTGCAACTAGAGAGAAGCCTGCGTGCCGCAATGAAGATACCACATGCCACAACTAAGACCCGACACAGCCAAATAAATAAATAAATAAATATTATAAATAAATAAAAGGAACATTTCTCTCAAAAAAAAGAATGAAGTACTGATAAGTGCTAGAATATGGATAAACCTTGAAAACATTATGCTAAGTGAAAGAAGCCAATCACAAAAGGTCATGTATAATATGATTCCTTTTATGTGAACTATCCAGCATAAGTAAATCCACAGAAAAAGAATGCAGATTGGTGGCTGCCAGTAGGGTGGGGGGAATGGGGAGCAACGGTTTAATGGGTACAAATTTCCTTTTGGGATGATGAAAATGTTTTGGAACTAGATAGAGGTGGCATTTTCACAACATTGTGGATGTTCTAAATGCCACTGACTTGTTTACCTTAAACAAGTTAATTTATGTTATGTAAATTTTACCTCGATTAAAAAAAATTTTAACAACAATGTAAGGGAAAATAATTTGGTAAGCAAAGTAATCTGAGTATCAGGATCAATTGAAAAGATGCTTTGTAGACGGAAAAAAATTTTGTTTAAGGAAGGCATAGGCTTATGCCTCAATCCTCCCAAACCAAAATTAAACACATGCCTTTAGCCCTAAATAATTCTATAAGACATTAAAGCTCAGTTTAAATTAATTTCTTCCAACTTCTCCTAGTTTTATTTGAAATGCAAAACAGAAATATTGACAGACTGACCAAACTGATAGTTTATTAAAAGTTGAGTTCTGTTAGGTAAGATGGCTGGTCAAATCAAGAAAGCTGAGGAGGGCTTCCCTGGTGGCGCAGTGATTAAAAGAATCTGCCTGCCAATGCAGGGTACACGGGTTCGATCCCTGGTCCAGGAAGATCCCACATGCCGCGGAGCAACTAAGCCTGTGCACCACAACTACTGAGCCTGTGCGCCTAGAGCCTGTGCTCCGCAACAAGAGAAGCCACCACAGTGAGAAGCCCGCGCACCGCAATGAAGAGTAGCCCTCGCTCGCCGCAACTAGAGAAAGCCTGAGCACAGCAACAAAGACCCAACGCAGCCGAAAATAAATAAATAAATAAATAAGTTTATAAAAAAAGAAAAAAGAAAGCTGAGGAGCCCAAACTCTAGCAAACAGAAAGCAGGGACACTAAAAACTTGGCCAAAAACACAAATGCCGTTTAAAGTAGTTTTTTTAAATGTTTTTGGCCACACCATGTGGCATGTGGTATCTTAGTTCCCCAACCGGGGATCAAACCCATGTCCCCTGCATTGGAAGCAGAGTCTTAACCACTGGCCCACAAGGGAAGTCCCTAAAGCAGTTTTTATGTGGGACCTCCCTGGCGGTCCAGCGGTTAAGCATCCACGCTTCCACTGCAGGGGGCACGGGTTCGATCCCTGGGCGGGGAACCAAGATCCCGCATGTTGCATGGTGCGGCCAAAAAATAAAGTAGTTTTGGGGTCTCCCAGCAGGCCTTAAAGTTACTGTCCCAATAAATTCAGCAGATTTTCTTCAAGATCATTTACGAGGGATTTCCCTGGTGGCGCAGTGGTTAAGAATCCGCCTGCCAATGTAGGGGACACGGGTTCAAACCCTGGTCTGGGAAGATCCCACATGCTGCGGCAACAACTAAGCCTGTGAGCCACAACTACTTAGCCTGCGGTCTAGAGCCCATGAGCCACAACTACTAGCTCGCATGCCGCAACTACTGAAGCCTGCGCGCCTAGAGCCCGTGCTCCGCAACAAGAGAAGCCACCGCAATGAGAAGCCCGCTCACCGCAACGAAGACCCAACGCAGCCGAAAAAAAAAAAAAAAAAAAGACCATTTAAGAGCTGTCTGTGATCTCCAACACTGCAATTGGCCATGGCTGAGAACGGGTGAGGCTGGGCCACCCGCCCAGGCAGCCCGCCATGAAAACCCACACACTTAGGCTGGTAAGCACCCAGACATTGTTGGTTGACTGCGTACATAACCTTTTTAGTTTTACCTTTTAAATATTTCTAACAGAATTTACTTATTTCACGTACTTCTGATTCTCATCCCCGACTATTCATCATGAACCTTCCCCTCGTGGTATTTTCTCTTTAACCACCAACGATCATGCCAATAGTAACCGGATCTGAACTTTGGCAGTAGAACAATGCTTCCTGGTGACCCCAATGTACACACATAGTATTGAGGACATATCTGCATGTGGGATTAGCAACTATGAGACTGAAAATTAGTTTTTGATCTAATTTTAACCGGTTTGCTAGTAGAAAGTTTAAAAAGAAGTCTTAACACTATTAGAGCTAGCTAGTAAAACTCTGATTTCCTATATTTAAAGGAATTTAAGGGCTTCCCTGGTGGCACAGTGGTTAAGAATCCGCCTGCCAATGCAGGGCACACGGGTTCGAGCCCTGCTCCGGGAAGATCCCACATGCCGCGGAGCAACTAAGCCCGTGCGCCATAACTACTGAGCCTGCGCTCTAGAGCCCACGAGCCACAACTACTGAAGCCCGCGCACCGAGAGCCCGTGCTCTGCAACAAGAGAAGCCACTGCAATGAGAAGCCCGCGCACCGCAACGAAGAGTAGCCCCCACTCGCTGCAACTAGAGAAACGCCCACGCGCAGCAACAAAGACTCAACTCAGCCAAAAATAAATAAATAAATTTATAAAAAAAAAAAAAAAAAAAAAAGGAATTTAAGCTCTCAAGTAGATGGTGACTCTACTCCCGATTGTCTCCACTGCTGGTTGGGTGTCTAGCATGTGCCAAGTTCAGACAAAGTACTTTGCATGCTTTAGCAGCCAAGGTCCTCCACAATGGCCTAAGGACGGGAACATTACCGACACCGTAATGAAGACAGCTGAGGGACAGAGGTTATGTGCCTTGCCAGGGTCACCCAGGAGTAAGTAAGTGGTGGAGGCAGGATCCAGATCCTGGTCTGAATGGCAGCCCCCCTTGCAGTCTTCCTGCAGAGGCCCCTGAACATAGAGCTTCATACTGGCTAACGTACTGTGTGTGTGTGCGTGTGAACTTTTCTTTTATTGTGACAAAATATCCAAAACGTAAAATTTACCATTTTAACCATTTTTAAGTGCGCACTTCAGTGGCATTAAGTACATTCACATTGTCATGCAACCATCACCACCAACCATCTCCAGAACTTTGTCATCTTCCCAAATGGAAACTCTGTCCATCCCCCCTCCCCAGCCCCTGGCACCCACCCTTCTACTTTCTGTCTCTGTGAATTTGACTACAGTAGGTACCACAATCTAAATGGAATCATACAATAGGTGTCCTTTTGAGTCTGCCTTATTTCACTTAGCATAATTTTTTTCAAGGGTGTGTTTGTATTTAAAGTTAAAAAAACAACCGCAGGCACTTCCCAAAGGAAAATACTCTTGTTTACCTGCAACCTTTGAAGACAAAGCCTGACTCTGGGGGTTGCCACCAGAGTTGAAGGAGGCTGACACCTGCACCCCTAAAACAATGGGGAGAGCGCCAAGACCAAGTGATTCCCAAAGACAGAGAAATGGATCAGACCCAGTGAGCTAAGCCAGCAGATGTACAGGGTTGACCCAAAAGAGGTTAGTGGACTCTTTCTTTAACTTACATTTTGGGGGATGCCTTTCTGGGTCAGGTATATGCTGTTAATCATTGATGAAGGTAAACTTTCTAGTTTAAAAAAAAAAGAAATCTTGGTTCTAGAAAAGAATTCACCGTTCATAGATGTCCATAGAAATTCTCAGTTTTTCTTCTTTCCTTTTCACCCCAGAGAGCTTCATTGAACAGAAGCAGCGCCTGTCTTTCCTAGATTCAAGCTATTTAACAAGCAGCTATTTTTGCTAATCTTTTGGATTACTCTTTCTAATTGCCTGAGAAACGGCGCCTTAAAAAGGAAAAATTTCTGCCTTAGAACTTATACCAGGTTGAAAATAGTCATGATCAGTTAAAAAAAAAATAATGCTGCGTAAGTACCCAAACGATTTACCTTAAAAACTGGTCCAACTGGCTAAAAGTAACCTCTAAACAAATAACAAAACCTGGACGAGGACCCGTGGAAGAACCAGAGCCAACAGATTCTTCAGAAGTGAGGCTAGAGGATTGACCAGCTCTTGGCTTAGTTTGATCTGGTGCAAAGATCAAAGGCTGGTGCAGGTCCCTAAAGACAACAGCAACAAAAGCAAAAATAAACAAATGGGCCACATCTAACTCAAAAGCTTCTGCACAGCAAGGGAAAGCATCCACAAAATGAAAAGGCAACCTCCAAAATGGGAGAAAATATTTGCAATCAGCCATCTGATAAGGGGTTAATATCCAAAAGATGTAAAGAACTCACGCAATTCAATAGAGTAAAAAAAAAAAAATCTGATTTAAAACTGGGCACAAGGGGCTTCCCTCGTGGTCCAGTGGTTAAGAATCCACCTTCCAATGCAGGGAATGTGGGTTTGATCCCTAGACGGAGAACTAAGATCCCACGTGCCTCGGATCAACTAAGCCCGCGCGCCACAACTTCTGAACACTTGAGCCACAACTAGAGAGGCTGTGTGCTGCAACGAAGATCGCACACAACTAAGACCCTACGCAGCCAAAAATAAATAAATAAATATTTTTAAAATTCAAAAAAATGAAAAAATAAAACTGGGCACAAAAACTGCATATACATTTTTCCAAGGAAGATATACAAATGACCCACAAGTACATAAAAGGGGCTCAGCATCACTCATCATCAGGGAAATGCAAATCAAAACCACAATCAGATATCACCTCACATCTGTTAGGATAGCGATTATCAAAAAGGCAAGAGATAACAAGCATTGGTGAGGATGTGGAGAAAAGGGAACTTTTGGACACTGTGGGTAGAAATGTAAATTGGTGCAGCCACTGTGAAAAACAGTTCGGAGAGTCCTCAAAAGAATTAAAAATAGAACTAACATACAATCCAGCAATCCCATTTCTGGGTATATATCCAAAGGACATTTAAACAGGATATTTTTAAAAAGATATCTTCACTACCATGTTCATCGCAGCATTATTCACAATAGCCAAGATATGGAAACAACCTAAGTGTCCATCAACAGATGAATGGATAAAGAAGATGTGGTGTATATACAATGGAATATTATTCAGCCATGAGAAAGAAGGAAATCCTGTCATTTGTGACAACACAGATGGACCTTGAGGGCACTATGTTAAGTGAAATAAGCCAGAGAAAGACAAATATGGCATGATATCACTTATGTGTGAAATCTAAAAAAAAAAAGTCAAACTCATAGAAATAGAAAGAAGAAGTGGTTGCCAGGGGCTTGGGGGTGGGGAAAATAGGGATCCTCCCCGTGGGCCTCTGAAGCAACAGGGTGGGAGGTGACAGTCTTGGCCCTTTTGTGGCATACCCTCTAGGAAGCACAAAACAATCCTTCAAGGCACCCTTTCCTCGAGAAGCAGAGGACTCAGAAATGGGGGCCCCAGGTCTGCAGACAACCCTACAGGTGATATGCCCATTGGGCCCAAGGGTGTCCACCTCATCTCAGGCTGCTACAACACAAGACCATAGACTGGGAGGTTTAAACAGCAGACATTTATTTCTCATGGTTCTGGAGGCTGGAAGTCTAAGATCAAGGTGTCGGGAGATTCGGTTCTCGGTGAGGGCCCTCTTCCTGGCTTACAGACGGCCACCCTCTTGCTGTGTCCTCCCATGTCAGAGAAAGAGAGAGACAGAGATTGAGAGAGAGAGAGAGAGAAAATTGCAGTTTCTTCCTCTTTTTATAAAGACATTAATCCTATCATGGGGGCTGTACCCTCAGGACCTCATCTAAACCTAATTGTCTCCCAAAGGACCCACCTCCAAATATCACATGGGGGTCAGGGCTTCAACATATGAATTTGGCGGGCACACAATTCAGTCCATGACAGAGGGTTAAGGTCTGTGGCTGGGGAATCAGAGGGTGGTCAGGATTTGGAGGCAATCCAAATAAGAGAATAAGGGCGTCCTTGGTGGCACAGTGGTTAAGAATCCGCCTGCCAATGCAGGGGACAGAGGTTCAAGCCCTGGTCCGGGAAGATCCCACATGCCGCGGAGCAACTAAGCCCGTGCACCACAACTACTGAGGCTGTGCTCTAGAGCCCGCGAGCCACAACTACTGAAGCCCGCATGCCACAACTACTGAAGCCCGCATGCCACAACTACTGAAGCCCGCCCTCCTAGAGCCCGTGCTCCGCAGCAAGAGAAGCCACCGCAATGAGAAGCCCGTGCACCGCAACGGAGAGTAGCCCCCGCTCACCACAACTAGAGAAAGCCCGCGCCTAGCAACGAAGACCCAGTGCAGCCAAAAATAAATAAATTAAATAAATAAATTAGAAAACAAACAAACAAAAAACAATTAAGAGAATAAGAGAAAGAGGCATAGACAGAGGCAGAGGCAGAGGCAGAGCAGAGACAGAGACAGAGACAGAGAGGGCTCAAAGGTCTTCTCATAACCAAGTAAGAAAGGAAGCCGGGGGCCACCAGCCACTTCATCGAGCTCTATCTCTCAAGATCCCAGAAACTTTGTTATTTCTCCTTTCAAAAAATTTTTTTAAAGTTTTTATTGTGGTAAAATACATAACACGAAATTTACCATGTTTAAGCACATAGTTCAGGGGCATTAAGCACATTCACACTGTTGTGCAACCATCACCACCAACATCTCCAGGACTTGTTCATCTTCCCAAACTGAAACCCCGCCCCCATTAAATAATAATAACTCCCCATCCCCCACCCCCACCCCCATTTTCTCTTTCTTGCTACCTTGCGTTCTCCTTTCTCTTCACAGTAATTACAGTGACATCTTCAAGATGACAAGCACTCATGTTTGGGGGGATGACCAGGAAGTGGGGAAACTGTGTCTGATCCGAAGATGGGAATCTCAAGAAATCAGAGTCAGTGCTGGCAGCTCAGAAGGGAAGGACAGCAGGCTGGATCCCAAGAAACCTGGAAGGAAGTGGGAAAAAGCGGGTCAGCCAGCGACCGGCCGGAAGTCTGGGGGACCCTAGGGGCCAGATGGGGTTCAGGGACCCGGAACCACGGGGAAAACGTCGGGCTGCAGCCACCCAGGGAGCGGGAGGGAGCAGGAGAGCTGACTGGGCCTCATCCCCACCATCTGAGACATGTTCATTCTCACTCTAAGTGCTCCCAGTAATTTTCTGTCCAGCTTGGTAGCAATACACCCACTTAAGAGCAAATCCAATTAACGTGGCTTTCCCCCATTTGTCATCTTAAATGGGGCCTTGCTTCCATTAGAACTCATAATGAATTACTTCAAGCAGCAAAGCAAAAATCTGACTCTCATTTCTTATTCTCAGTTTGTTTTAAACAATTGGGTGGTGGTGGTAAGGGTCCTTCTTGGGCAAAGAACCGAGGATGGCAAGGCGGCCTCGGGTGCTAAGGGCTGCGGTGGGAGCTGGCCGTCAGCCGCAAAGGGAAGGACTTGGACTTGGATGATGTGGTGAGGGCACAGGAGCCACTGGGCGAGGCGATGGGTACAGGCCAGGGTACAGGCAGGACCAGACTTTCAGCCTGCTTGCTTTTATAGAGCAGACGCATTTAATGGCTGGATTCATCTGAGACTGGAGGGCTTTGGATCTTATGAGTTGGAAGGACAAGGGGTTTAGGGGTGCTCCGGTCTCTGCCCAGGGCAGGGAGGTGAAATCCTGCTCCTCCAGCCCAGGTACTGCATCTCAAACGTGCATGTTGCAAACTGCAGCTCCTAGGGCAGGCCTGGCCGGCTCACCGCAGGGGCTCGGCAACTCTTCGTGAACCAGTTAGCTGGGACTGAGAGGGGGCTCCTGTGATAAGAGCATCCATCCAAGGAGCTGGCGGTATAGTAAGCAAGAGTCTGAGAGCCGCTTCCAGCACTTTCCGGCACGCCTCCATCCCCCTCCCCCACCCCCGGGAGATTTCTCCGCACTCACAGGCAGTCTGGCTTGAGTGTCACTTTTCTCCCCAACCCGTGGATATGCCAGGTCGACTCCTGTCTCGTTTATCCTTAGACCCTGACACAGTTGCAATGAAGTGAAGACATTCGCTTCTTATTGCAAATCCTGGAAAACCAAAATTACTGTTGCCAAACGCTTGGAGCCCTGGCCTGTCGGCTTCGGTCTGCTGTACGAAATTCTTAATCACCCGTTGGGCCAGTGAACCAAATTCTGTTGTCTGTTCTAATCGTTTGAAGGCTATGAGTGTGTTTCCCTAATGAGATGCCCTCACCCCTTTTATGAGCCTCACGGAGCCCAGGACAGAGTTCAAGCAGGTGGAGGGTAGTATTACTCATACTTGACCATATTTTGTTCATGACATATAAACATCCAGGATCACCCAGCTCTAGCCAGTCTGACTATTTTGCTGCATAGTTTCGAAGAGATGCCGTGCTTTCAGGTTGAAGAAAGTAGGCTTAGAATAAGTGCTCTGATGTTCTATTGTGAAATAGGAGAAGGACTGTCCTTCCCAGCCCATCTCCCGGGGACATTGCAGGCCTGGCAGGAAAGCATTCACTTCCTGCCCACGACTGTGAGATGCATTATGTCACAGCGGGGATAACTTCCAAATCCTATTTTTAGAGGTGATGAGGGGGAGGCCAAGTCCAGCCTTGAGCTGGAAGGAACCCAAGGGTTCCTCCGTGAGCCCGAAGGTCTAGGGGGCAACGGCCTCCAAGACCCGCCCCAATCCCTCACGCTGTCCTCTCTCACGTTTTGAGTCCCCACGTGGCTCTACTGGGCGTGGTACAGGATGTTCTCATGAATCATCTCAAGTCCATTGAACAGTCCCAGCACCAGTGCCAAGGTCAAGCTTTAAACCTGAGTCTGTATTTCCTTCACAGTGTGCTGAACTGTAGCACACACTCTTCTCCTAGAATCCCAGGCTGGGTGACAGCCTAGTACAAGATGACATGTTTCCAAAGGTGCAAGATTGAAAGAGACTTTGAAACTCATTGCTACTGGACAATAAAATGCTTAGAATTCAGCAAAGAAAGGCCAAGGGATCTTTGTTTTAAAATATAGTTTCACTCTGATTCAAAAAGATACATGCACCCCAACGTTCATGGCAGCACTATTCACAATAGCCAAGACACGGAAGCAACCTAAATGTCCATCAACACAGGAATGGATAAAGAAGATGTGGTATATATATATACAATGGAATATTACTCAGCCATAAAAAAGAATGGAATAATGCCACTTGTAGCAACATGGATGGACCTAGAGATTATCATACTAAGTGAAGTAAGTCAGACAGAGAAAGACAAATATCCTATGCTATCACTAATATGTGGAATATTAAAAAATGATACAAATGAACTTACTCACAAAAGAGAACTAGACCCACAGACATAGAAAACAAACTTATGGTTACCAAAGGGGAAAGGTGGGGAGGGATACATTAGGAGCTTGGGATTAACAGACACAAACTACTATACATAAAATTGAAAAACAAAAAGGATTTACTGTACATCACAGGGAACTATAGTCAATATCCTGTAATAAACTAATAAACCATAATGGAAAGTAATATGAAAAAGAATATATATGTATGTATGTATAACTGAATTACTTAGCTGTACACCTGAAACTAACACAACATTGTAAATCAACTATACTTCAATTAAGAAATAAAAATTAAATTAAAATAGAGTTTTAAATTTTCACAATCATGTGAAATAAAGACAAAGAGAGGATGCCAGTCTCTGTCACAGAAGGCCTTCCATGCACGTGGCCCTTGTTCAACTTTCACGTCTTTCATTCAGAGAGAACGACGACTGCCCTCGTTGTGAAGGTGAATTTTATGTGTCAGCTTTACTGGGCCCAGGGATGCCCAGATAGCTGGTGAGACATTATTTCTGGTTGTATCTGTGAGGGCGTTTCTGGAAGGGATTAGCATCTGTATCAGTAGACTGAAAAAAGATGGGCTCAAACTGGGCTGGCATCATCCAATCCACTGAGGGTCTGGATAGGACAAAAAGGGCAGAGGAAGGATATTTTCAACCCCTTCCTGAGCTGGGACATCCATCATGTCCTACCCTCAGACATCCAAGCTCTGGTTTCTGGTCCAGGAGCGTTAAGCCACCCACTTTCCCAGTTCTCTAGCTCACAGACGGCACATATCATAGCATATCTCAGCCTCCATAATTACATGAGCTGATTCCCATAATAAATCTCCTCTTCTGTATCCACGTATATCCTACTTGTTCTGTTTCTCTGGAGAACCCTGACTGATACACTTGTGAATAAGATTAAAAGGCAGAGATTAAGACAATCCCTTTTTGTAAACACTTACAGAAAACCATGTGCAAACTCATGATCTTTTTCCCCCCTCACTTCAAGAGAATGGGGTGTTTGCCTTATATTGATGGGTGTTAAAAGTAAAAAAAATCACACACCATATTATATTAAAGATCTTGAAGAAGGAAAATTGTCACATGTCTGTCTGTGACGGGCTATCCAACAGAACTTTCTGTGATGGTGGAAATGTTCTTTTTCTGCACTGCCTAAAGCAGTGGCCACTAGCCCCATACAGCTGTCGAGCCCTTGAAAGGTAGCTATTGTAAGAACTGAATTTTAGATTTTATTTATTTTAATTAAAATTTAAGTAGTCACATGTAGTAGCAGCTACTCTATTTGGATAGGACAGGTATAATATCCATAACTTTAGATCCATTCAAGATCTTTTTTTTTTAGTCTTTGACCACAGGTGGAAAAGTCTGAGGCTGGTGTGGCCGGTGCAGCCTGAGGTCAGTGAAGATTCAAGTATGATGCGGAAGGTCTGACGTTCATCCTTGAAGACTCCCATCAACACCAAAAAGTGAACAGCGCCGTCCTCTCCAGACAAAACTTGGATTCTCTGATGTAACACCTGTCATTTTCCCAAGCAGAAAGTCAAATATCAAATATCAGTACTTTTGTAAGAGCTGAGAGTTCCCATTTCCCCATTCACACCCCTCGTACCTCCAGCCTTTCACTTCATTACGTAACGAGGAACCAAGAGCTGGGCTCTCCAATCTGAAGGGCTTGGTTTCATTCCCTCGTTGTCTCCAGCACCTACTAGGATGCCTGGTATACAGTAGGTGCCCAATCAGCATTTGCGGAATGTTGAATGACTATCTTGGAAGGAAGTGACAAAGGAAAAAGCAAAACAAAACAGCATGAACAACGAACTGTGTTCTTCAACTGTTGAAATCACGTCTCTGCCGGTTACCAGCTATGCCGTCTGGCCTCCGTGGGTACTCAAATGTAAGAGACCGTTCTGACTGGGAGAGCTGCTGCCTCTTCACGCCACAGGGGTGGGAGGTCAATGAATGGATGTTATTAGCTATCCAAATGGTCTGCTGCCTGATGGTGGTTGAAATATTCTTAGGAGTTTGAACATTATCGTTAGTTTTTCTTTTAATAAAACATCTTCATTCTAACACAACTTAAGAGAACAGTAAATATGGGGATAAACCATGTTCATAAGGAAAGGAGTTTTATAACATAAAGACAAGAGTTTCATGAGAAACTCAGGCCAGATTTTGGGATCTTGCAAAATCTCTCTGAGGAGCTTTGCATCTTGTGTGTGTGAATCAAGCAGGACACAGGGAGCCATATCCGAGCAATTTTTCCCCAAGAGACCCAAACGGAAACATCCCACAAAGAGGAAGCCTGGAGTTTATTCAAACTGCTTTTATTTTAATAAGTCCTAAGTGGTACTGAGAACATTTCCAAGAAATTAAATCGCTTGTAAGCTATTTATATATACTCTATTATCACAATTTATCATTTTAAAAAATTCCAGTAGATCTTTTACCAAAATGCACCAGAAAGAGCAATCATTCATTGACATTACAGAATAATAGCCGTTCCCAATATTTTAACGGATTCTGACGTTTTAAGAATATTTCACTACGAGCCACCAAAGAAATCTAAAGCTGTGATTTCTGTAGTGAAAAAAACGACTCGTTGGTGTGGCAGATTTCCCTTTAAGGGTCGCCAAGAGGCTCTCACACATGGACCGGGCTCAGGACACGCTCACTGTGGCCCAAGCTAGATCAGCACAGACCCAGGCCCTTCTGAAGGGGCCTGCCAGGGTTCAGCCACTCTGGGCAGAAGTGAATACTCTGACGAAACCACTGCTCTTGTTTTTTGTTTTGTTTTTTTTAAATTAATTAATTTATTATTTATTTTTGGCTGTGTTGGGTCTTCGTTGCTGCGTGCGGGCTTTCTCTAGTTGTGAGCGCGAGCTACTCTTCGTTGCGGTGCGCGGGCTTCTCGTTGCGGTGGCTTCTCTTGTTGCTGAGCACGGGCTCTAGGCATGCGGGCTTCAGTAGCTGTGACACGTGGGCTCAGTAGTTGTGGCTCACGGGCTTAGTTGCTCCGCGGCATGTGGGATCTTCCCGGACCAGGGCTGGAACCCGTGTCCCCTGCATTGGCAGGCGGACTTTTAACCACTGCGCCACCAGGGAAGCCCCACCACTGCTCTTGTTGATACGGTGTGAAAATGTGGTTTCATACTGAAAGTCGCTTTCCCGAATAAACACAAAACCACCAAATTCATTTTTCTAGCACATGGACCTTCTTGTTTCAAAGCACCAGCTAAGGGTATTGATTTAAAGAGTTACAATCTTATCACTCTTGCTGAGCTTAACAAACCACAATGAACTGAACCAGTGCCAGCATTTTTATGTTCATTTTTGCTTAAGAATTTGGATAAACAGAATAACTGGGGAAAAAACCCCAAGACCTTCCCTGAAACAAGACACACCCTAAGTGAACACGTGGCTCCCTCTTGTGGCAAAAGCAGACCTCACACGCCCACTGCTGGGCTTGCTTCACACCCCTCCCCATTCATTCCCCTCAAATTAGCCAGCTACATTCAAATTACCCTGAATTACTAAGATTACTAAAAACACACAGTCTGGGCAGTAGCGTCCCATCCACCGGGGCTGGCTTCAGTTGTTCAGAGGGAGGTGAGAAAGTTCTGTTGGAATTTGCCCAGAGTGATAAAGGCTACTTAGTAAAGTAGCTACTTGACCTTCCCATCCTACATTTGACCTCATCTGCCAACTTAAAACGCAACATGCATATGTACCCTTAACGTCAAAAATAAGCATTACCTTCAAAACACATCCTATACTGATGGGCAGATTTTTTAAAAGAAAAATCAGGTTTCTTCAGTCACACCAAGAGCCGTATCAAAGTGTTTAAACTATGAAAAAGTCGGGTTTTCCCACTGAGAGAAGGGGGCTCTCTGGGAGTTAACCCCCAGTCTCCTCCTCACCTGGCAGGTCCCTTGGCCCGAATGATTCTCATCCAGAACGAACCAGGCATTTTCATCCCTTGTTCTGGATCCCACTTCCTCCTCCCAACAAACTAAATCCAGAGCCAGAAGAGTTAAGTCATTTTTGGTGTCATACTCACCATATTAAATGATACAAATGTTAAAAAACGAAACAGCTGATTCCAACCTTCCAAGACCCTTTGTAGAGACAGTGTGAAAATACAGGCAATAAAGAGGCAGATCAGAGAATATAACACATCCAACCCAAATCAATATATACGCAGAACCAAAGGGAGGTGTCTGGTAAGATATTCTTGTTGGGAATCCCTAATCGAGGGAAAAAAGGAGAAGCTGATTTTAACAGAAACTCTAAATGTTTAAATGTTTTAAAATTCACGTATCTGCCAAACTTTGACTTGACACAGTGGAATAGGAAATTTGAACATTAACTTAACCATGAACCCTGCCTACCACTCATCTGGATGCAGGGACCAGAATGTGGTTCAATCTCCTCTCCCAAAGGCAACACAAGGCTGGAAAATGAGTTTGTTTCCCTTACCGCTGCAATCTCAGTTTCTAAGTGAATTCAGACAACTGTATGTTTGCCCCATAGAGAACAAAGTACTTGCATGGAAAATAAGCCAACTCCCCTCTTTTCTCAGATCACTGTCACATAGTCGTAGGTGTTTCTAAACAGGAGTGAGTACTTATCAAGTCATGGGAGGGAGGGGGGGGAGTGACAAGGAACAGCACTATGTCCTAGCTATGATATCCCCTTACATATCCTACAAAGAACTGGACCTTTTTTTTTTTTATTTTTTATTTATTTGGCTGTGCTGGGTCTTAGTTGCGGCTTGCAGGATCTTTGCTGTGGTATGCAGGACTTTTTTTTTTTTTTAGTTGCAGCATGCGGGATCTAGTTCCCTGACAAGGGATCAAACCCAGGTCCCCTGAATTGGGATCGTGGAGTCTTAACCACTGGACCACCAGGGAAGTCCCAGAACTAGACTTTTTGATGCATCTGAGAATTTGGTTGAAAAGAGGCAGCAACGCAACTGTGATGGTTAATTTTACCTCACCTTGACGTGCTAAGTGATGCCCTGATAGCTGGTAAAACATTAATTCTGGGTGTGTGAGAGTATCTCTGGAAGAGATTATTAGCACTTGAATCGGTGGATTGAGTAAAGATCACCCTCATCATTGCAGGTGGGCATCTAAAACGTTGAGGGCCTGAATAGAACAAAAAGGAGAAAGGGCAATTCTGCTCTTTGCTTGTGCTGAAACATCCACCTTCTTCTGCCCTTGGACATTGGTGTCCCCGGTTCTCAGGCCTTAGGACTTGGACTGAATGACACCACCAGCTTTCCTTAGTCTCTTGTTTGCAGATGGCAGGTGGTGAGACTTCTCAGCCTCCATAATCACGTAAGCCAATTCCTATCATAAATCTCCTCATATCTTGGGGAGGGGGAAGGGTAAGATGTGACAGGGTGAGAGAGTGGCATGGACATATATACACTACCAAATGTAAAACAGATAGCTAGTGGGAAGCAGACGCATAGCACAGGGAGATCAACTCGGTGCTTTGTGACCACCTAGAGGGGTGGGATAGGGAGGGTGGGAGGGAGGGAGACGCAAGAGGGGAGAGATATGGGAACACATGTGTATGTATAACTGATTCACTTTGTTATAAAGCAGAAACTAACACACCATTGTAAAGCAATTATACTCCAATAAAGATGTTAAAAAAAATCTCATATCTATATATCCTGTTGTTTGTTTTTTAAATATTTATTTATTTATTTATTTGGTTGCACTGGGTCTTAGTTGCGGCAGGCAGGCTCTTTAGTTGCAGCTCTCGGGCTCCTTAGTTGTGGCATGCATGTGGGATCTAGTTCCCTAACCAGGGATCGAACCTGGGCCTCCTGCATCGGGAGCTCAAAGTCTTAGCCACTGCTCCACCAGAGAAGTTCCTATCCTATTGTCTGTTTCTCTGGAGAATGACTAATACAGCAACTTAAGTCAAAGGAGCACAGAGACTTGCTGCTTTCTCCAAGTCATCTTAGATAAGCAGCAGTGGCAGAGTGCTTGTAATCTTAAAAATAACAGAAGACAAGCTTTAAGAGCTAGAAAACTGAGCCTGTTTCCAATCTTGAAGCAAACTACTTGTTTCTGATAGAAACAGAACACTTAGTAGGTAGATGGGGAAGGGAAAACAGGTTAAGCCCACTTCCTTAAAAAAACTAAAAGCATTGGGATTTCCCTGGTGGCGCAGTGGTTAAGAATCCGCCTGCCAATGCAGGGGATATGGGTTCGAGCCCTGGTCCAGGAAGATCCCACATGCTGCGGAGCAACTAAGCCCGTGCGCCACAACTGCTGAGCCTGCGCCTAGAGCCTGCGAGCCACAACTACTGAGCCCGCGTGCCTAAAGCCCGTACTCCGCAAAAGAAGCCACCGCAATGAGAAGTCCGCGCACCGCAACGAAGAGTAGCCCCCGCTCACTGCAACTAGAGAAAGCCCACGCGCAGCAATGAAGACCCAATGCAGCCAAAAATTAATTAATTAAAAAAACAAAAAACTAAAAGCATTAAAGTTAACTGGAGAATTCCACTCTAATACCGTGGTGAGGCACAGCTCCCCTATAAAAGTTCCTTGTGTCATGTACCTAAACAATTTAAAAAATGAACTGTAAAGAATCTACTCAAAATATAGGCAGAGCAGAACTACAGCCATGCCTGCTCCTACTCCTTAAACAAACCGCTGTTTACCAGAAGTAACCAGCCCTCGAAGATGCCTCACACCCAACGGCACACGCTAGAAAGATGAGGTGTGTGTCTGATCCGGCGGGGCAGCCTCACACCCTCCCAACTCAACCCGCAACACTTCAGTTAAAACATCTTGGTACACCTCTATAAAGGAAGATCATTTGCTTCAGGATAAAGGAAACTTTATCCTACGAAGATGACCTTTCCTAAGCAGTCAGGCCCTTTGCAAACAATATTCTCTAATCAAATTTCAGCTGTGCATATATACAGCTCAAGGGATAGTTTGCAGAGTTTGAAGTGCAAATAAAAGTGAACAGATGCTGTTTTTTCAAAATAAATTTATTTTCGGCTGCATTGGGTCTTTGTTGCTGCACGCGGGCTTTTTCTCTAGTTGCGGCGAATGGGGGCTACTCTTTGTTGCGGTGTGCGGGCTTCTCATTGCGGTGGCTTCCCTTTGTTGTGGAGCACGGGCTCTAGGCGCGCGGGCTTCAGTAGTTGCAGCACATGGGCTCAGTAGTTGTGGCTCGCGGGCTCTAGAGCACAGGCTAAGTAGTTGTGGCGCATGGGCTTAGTTGCTCCGCGGCATGTGGGATCTTCCCGGACCAGGACTCAAACCCGTGTCCCCCACATTGGCAGGCGGATTCTTAACTACTGTGCCACCAGGCAAGTCCAGAGATGCTTTTTTTTAAATGGATCCAATTCATCCAAGTTTCCATAAAATTGGAAAAAAGAGGTAACATTTTGGAAGCAAAGGAGAGCCAAGTAGAAGCAACCATCCTGTGAAATCTTATTTAGGCCTCTAACTTCAAATGGTTACATTGAATGTACAGATTATCACTTGGATGAGGTGTGTTTCAAAGCTTCCAGCACTGGCTGGTGTTTAAAGGCCATTTCCAGCTCTGAGTTCATATGGTTTAGGAGATCCATTAATTCTATTTCTTCTCCTTGGAAAGTTTAAGAAGAATTTAAAAGTTATCTATGGTAAAGTGCAAAAAGAATCTTATAGCACATTTTTTTTTTTTTTTTTGGCATGCCGAGAGGCTTGTGGGATCCTAGTTCCCCAACCAGAGAGCAAAACTGGGCCTTCAGCAGTGAAAGCACAGAGTCTTATCCACTGGACTGCCAGGGAAGTCCCCACATTTCTTACTCTCTGTGAAATTATAGTAAATGGTCTATATGCATTTTAGAATACACATGCCAAGCTCCAAAATACGTCTTGCTTCCTAGCTATAAAATCAAGTCACGTAAAGAATGATCGATTTAAACGCAAGAGTTTCTTAATTTTTTATTCTCTATAGGCTTGCAACTTCATAATCACTTCAAGATCTCAACATTCATTCTAATGTTTAAAAAAAAAAAGATTTTATGATTTCCAAATAAGAATAACCGAGTCCAAGATTTTGTGCTATACACTGTTTCTAAATTTAAAGTGATTGTGCTGTTCAATCTTTAAGAACAGAATCCATAAAGGCAAAAAAGAAGAAAATGCATATAAATGTCAGAACTTTTAAAACAGGCTTCCCTTAGTTTTCATTGCCAAAATGATACAACTTAAAATATTTCAAATGAGTGATCCCCTTTATAATTCAATCATGGAAACAATTTATTCAAAAGAATATCTTATTTCTCTACTAATTGCTTCAAAAATTAAAATGTTTATAGAAGGCCTTCTTTCACAGTCATGAAACTTCATACACGATAGCTATCATCACCTCTCTACCCCAGAACTTTCCACAGGAGAGGCCACCTTCAGACACAACTGGAACCAATATAGCACCAAAGGGAAAAATTTCAGCTTAGTATAAGTGTATTAAAAGTTAATGTAAAAAAAAAAGTTATTGTGAGCTTTTCCACAAAGCTTTTAGAAAAAACACACCTTATTCTGATATAACCATATGAAAACACTTCAAGTTAATTTAGTTAATGCTAAGCAGGAAATTCTGTATTTGTTGTTTCCAACTGGTTGAAAATTTACAGACTTGGAATTTACAAAGCAAAATAAAAAAAACAGTTGATGAGTCATAGAAAGTTCCATCTCAAAGTAGCAGACTGAGTTTAAAACAAACAGGGGGGGAGGCAGGGAGAAGGTGTTGACAAGAAAACAGTTCCCATTCTGAAACACTGAAATGTGTCATCTCGTTTCACCACCCACGGGTGACCCCTAGATGGAGTGTCCACTAACCAGGGCTTTAATCGTTCAGTCAAGTCGGTGTCCTTTTAGACCGGCTAGAGATCGTTTTTTCCACAAGGGTTCTCACTTTGGGGCTCTCTGAGCGCACCCCCCCTTAACCAGGGAGCACAATACAGCATTCCGTTACATCCGGGGAGGAAAGTGAGAGTTGAGTTCCAACGTAACTTGACGTAATGCTTTTCATTCTCTGCTTCCAATCTTCTAAATCAGCAAATGACTTTGTGCTAAAAGACTTGCGTATGAGGAGGGCAGCATTAATAATGAAGACAAGGGGAACCAAGACTACACACGTAAAATAAGACATTTATTATGCTAAAGAACAGGTTTTATTTTTCATTTCCCCAAAACATTAAAATAGCACACGGCATAGTAATTTAGCACACAATATAAACTGATAGATGCAATCAATAATTCCGAAAATGGTTAAGCCTTACTTTCGGACTCTTTAAAAACTTACACTCTAAAATGCCTTTTATCAAAGTGATCAACACACAACAAAAGGTGTTCTCTCAGAAAAAAATCTTAGTGTTAAGAGATACCTCGACTCCTAGAAACTGGAAACCTTCTCTAAGGGAAATGCTTGATTTTTCTCTATAACTGAGCCCCGGCAGACAGGCTCAAGCTCATTATTTATTCTGAGTAACACTGCTAGGGTTCCTAGCTTGAGAAAGCGTTATCTAAAGGTAAGGTTAATATTGCAACTTTCACCGTAGGGCCTCCATTTAAATTGCATGTCAAGTGGAAGGAAAGGGATGTGAGAAAAGAAATCAGATTTTGCTCATTCTGCAAAATGCAGAAATGGTAACAGCTTACCATCAACTCAGCCTGGCTCAGAGTCAACTTTACAAATATCTATTTCCATTAGATGGTCAGAGACAGTCTAGAGAGACAGTATCTGGGACAGTAGCCCTTTAGGATGGGTGAAGGTAAATTAAAAACTTTGTTAAATCTTTTGATTCTAATCTGATATTTATATAGGATATATCAATATTCTCCTTGACACGGCTTCCCAATTCTAAGTGTCTTTCAAGCACAATTTAAAACTCAAAAATTTCCTTCCGCATCAACCAGCTTTCCATGAGTTTAAATTCCACTGACTTTAAGTATGTCTGGTCATACAAACCAAAGCAGGAGCTTCATGGCTGCACCCTGTGCATCCAGACTTAATGCAAAAGAAATCATTCTAGGACAACTTTTTAAATTAATCTATTTTTATTGTTCTGCCTGTACCTTAACTATGGCATAAGAGATTTGCTAATTCAGAAGCTTGTAGAGCCAGTAACGCCAGTGTTTCCTGCAGATCATCTGAGGTACTTTTTACACGTGAAAGCATTTTCTTGTATTCTACTCTTTGCTCTGAAAACATGGGCTTTGAACGGCCAGGGAAAACACATTTTGTCTCATCTTTCACGAACATGTGGGGATGTGCGTGCAGCAGTGCAGACAGGACGGAACGCAGGCAAGAGGGTTCCGACACAGAGTCCAGCTTCTCCAGAAAAGCACATGGTGGTTCATCCTCAGAAATCCCCATTTCCAACCATTTTTGATGGCACGGTAGTCCTGACCCCCAAGGCTTTCCCCTGTGGCTCTGTCCTCCGTGGCTGTCAGTGGCCCTGGGCCCTCCTCCCAGCCAGTCCCTCCCCTGAGCTCCCCCGACGCCACAGGATGCCCCAGCAAAACGCTCTTCTGTGGGAGCAAAGAACAGATCCACAGCCTTGCTCTGAGCAGCTGCTGAAGCTGAATTTCTTCGTATTGGTTCTTGCAGATATGGAAGCACTCTGTTGCCATCGTGAAGCAAGAGGCTGACCTCACTCAGATCATTTTTCATTTCCAGTGATAATTCCTCATTTTGTGAATTTCCATTTACATCAACCGCAGGCTTATTCATCCTGGAAGTTATATCTGATGGGCAAGCACTCTCCTCCTGCATTCTCTTATACAACAGTTCTCTGGACAGTAGTTTGTCCGAGTCATCGCCTGCTCCCTTCTCTTCTGCGAGGCAGGTGCTGAGAGTCCCCTTTCCGTCCCTCATGCTGTGTGTTCTCTGACACCCTGAGCCCCAGGACACGCCTGTCAGTCCACGGAAGGCCTTCAATGGATCTCAATATGAACCTGGAAAAGACCAACAAATTAAAGTGTAATAATGAAGACAGGGTCTTAAGAGAGTCCACACACAGCTATTTCCCAACAAATACAAAGATCTCTTTGACAGTCTCCGGTACCAAGGATACCTACACTGTGATAGAAAACAGGATATCAATGTACCAACCTACCAATTAGAAACCACAACAAAAAGAACAGTAGTTTACTAATGCAGTGTTTCCTAAAAATACTTAAAAATAATAAAAGTATACATTCTGAGGCTCTGCACTTTTCGTGGCAATATAGTTATTCCTGTAGGTTCGATAAAAATCTGTCCTCCTGGGGGCTTCCCTGGTGGCACAGTGGTTAAGAATCCACCTGCAAATAAGAGACACGGGTTCGATCCCTGGTCCGGGATGATCCCACATACCGTGGAGCAACTAAGCCCAAGAGCCACAACTACTGAGCCCACAGGTTGCAACTACTGAGCCCATGTGTCGCAACTACTGAAGCCCACATGCCTAGAGCCCATGCACCGCAACGAAGAGTAGCCCCACTCTCCACAACCAGAGAAAGCCTGCACGCAGCAACGAAGACCCAACGCAGCCAAAAATAAATAAAATTAAAAAAAAAAAATCTGTCCTCCCTTTAACCGGGATAAATTGGATGACACAATTAGGCAACCAAGGTCTTACCAAAGCATCCTATTTGAGAATGAGTCTCAGTGACTCAGGCACAACAAGCCACTTTTAAGGAATCAAGGGCAACTTTACTTATGGATCCGATGTCTACAAAGCCCTCCCAGGAAAACCAGCCTGGAGGGGTCCTGGGATCCAAGATTCCAGCCTCAGATCACTCGCTGGCTGGTCAGGAATCTCAGCAAATTTTGGAGCCTCCATAAGAGAAGAATTCACCCAGATTTTTATGTACTGCAGGTAAAAATATGGTGGAGAAAGCTTCTTGGGCTTAGTTCCCCACTCTCAGACTCCACATGAAAACTTCTGGACAGAAGTTGACCTGTGACTCCACCGGTTGTTCAAGAGCAAACTCGAGGTGGCCCATGCGGTCACTGATCCTGAGGCACCTACACACCTACTGAGACCAGCCTTTTTTCTGTGACCAAGAATAATCTTTCCGTGACATTATGCTCCAAATGGGGAAGATGTAGGAAAAACTGTGAAAGGCTTTGAAATGGACCCAAAAAACAACATTACTGGGTGTGCTGTCTAGTGCATCCTCTGTGTTATCTAATTTAACAAGGCTCCACAACTTTCTCTTTGATGCTTCACAGCTCTTAAGTTGTAGAAAACTTAAGAGGAAGGCAAGTGATTTCCTGTCCAAAGAAATGGAAATTAATATTGTCCAGAGGAATGCAACGGATTACTGCCCTATGCACATTGACCAGTTTTACATCTATTTGTAAATTCACTTTAGCATTCCTGATTATATGTATGTGTTTTGTCTAAATTCTGCTTTACACTGATTATAACATCTTACTAGTTCCCTACTTAACTGATGACTTTTAAAAAGTGTCTGACACATGTTCCTTTAAAAAGAAGCATACCTCGAGAGAACATCGATAAATGTTTCAACTTAAAAAATACATACTTTGCATTCAGTAATTTTTCTAAGAGGCTAGCCTAAGGAACAGCAACCTAACTAAAACGTAGTAACTCTTTTTGGAAGGAGGAGGGATGGAAATGTGGGTTCAGGTAGAAGACAGCTGCGTCTGACTCTTCTTCCACAGTAAGACAAAGACTAACTCAAAAAATGAAAAGTTAAGAAGCAACACTAGGAGCGTGCGATTTACAGACAGAGAAGTAAACACTAAGAGAACCAGCTGTAGCTGCAAGCGGTCGGCTGGATGGAGAAATGGGAGACAGGAAACTGCTGTTTCCCTTAACTAATCTCGTGGCACCAGGAGACTCATTAAGCTTTATGACTGTGTAAGTTTTTTAAAATTTAAAGAGAGTACACTGGGAAGAAAACACAGCAGGTAAGTATTATTGGAGGCTGAGGGAGAAAGCAAAGAGGGCTAAGCCATGGGGCTGCGGAGCCACTGAGGAGCAGGGGCCGACAGTGCGAGGCCCGGGCCACCGTCCTAAGGAGCTGGGCTTCATCCAGCAGGTGATGGAGGGCCACTGAGGAATTTTCAGCCAGGAAATGATGGCTAGATTTGCTTTTTAGATTAATTTCTCCGGCTGCAGTGTGGTGGCTAGACTGGAAAGGAATCACCTTAAACAGACCAATTAGGAGGCTATTCTAATACTGCAGGGGAAAAAAGGAAGTAAGCCTGTGAGAGTAAAGAGGAGAGAGAAACTGAAGAATCTTTTTTAAGTTGGTGACTGACTAGGTGTAGAAGAAGGTGAGATGCCCCGCAGGTTTCTTGACTTTCAGTTCTGGGTAGTGAAGGTGTTACTAACCGCAAAGGGGGAGGAGAGCAGGTCTGGAAGGCAGGGAAGGCGCTCAGACTGGGCAGCAGAGTTGGGCTGCGGGGCTCTGGCGAGCAGGTGGGTCAGTAAATCCTTCACCTCAAGAGCTGCGGACCTGGACTCAGAAGTCGCCAGCTCTGGGGAGGCAGATAAAATGACGGCCCGGTATAACAGGTCAAGAGAGAAGACAGAGGTACAGAAGGCAGGGGTCTCCAGGATCTAAAGACCAGACGGGCGAGGGGCCCACCAAAGCCACTAAGGAGGGAGACTCAAAGCGCCTCGGGAAAACCCAGGGTCGCAGACACCAATTGCACTGAGTGCTTCAATAAGAGGGCGGTTACATACGTTTCCTGCACAAACGACTAAGTTAGCGTCAGGTAAACTCTGAAGAGCTCTTCACTCACTCCACTAGGCCAGCGGCTGTTAAAGTGGGGTACCCCCAACTCAAGGAGCATGGGAGAAAATATCAGAACATCCTTGCCTAGTTCATTTTTACCTTGTTCCCCTTGTAACTTTTTCTATGTTTTATAATATATACCATATTTTGGTAGAGCAAAATACATAGTTTATAAAAATAGTATATATATACTTATTTATACCGTGGAGATATACATATCTCCACAGGGCATGCTCAAAACTTTTTATCTGTACAAGTGTGACCATTATTCCATATAACAACTGATACAAATATATTTGAGCAGTATGAAGCCATATGCAAACATAAGGTGCAATTCTTTTTTTTAAATTGAGATATAACTGACATAAAATGTATTAATTTCAGGTGTACAACACAGTAAGCCGATATTTGTATATATTGCAAAATGATCACCACAACAAGTCAACATCCATCATCACACATAGTTACACTTGTACTTTTAAGAGGTGCAATTCCGGCTACAAATCAAAACAAACACTTTCAAAGTTTACCAAGTCAAACCTAATTAACTTCTCTTGACAGTTCTCTCAAATTAACTCTCCAAAGCATGTTATTTTAAACCTTACATCTATTTTACTGATCTGTAATGTACTAAGAATGAACATTTTCCTGAAATGGAAGCATTCCTAAATATATTTTTAATACATATTAGAATAGGTTTAAAAAAAATTCTTAAGAAAAACAGGTCACTTAATGTGGGCCAACTCTCAGGAAAATTAGTTTCTAACTACTTTTATTATGTCCTTGTATGAGGACTTAGTACCATTCAGAAAGATGAAGTGTTGCCAGAATTGTGTTAAAATATTTTGAATAAGATACTATTAATGTAATCATACATTCAATAATGATAATCACGTATTTAATAATGATAGAATAAACTGCTTACTGAAGATCTCCTAGCTCTTTAGTAAATGCAGTAATAAACTATGTATTCAATTATCTTAACAAAAATACTTCAGTAGGTCAGTAAAACATTTTGGCTCTGAGCCCTCAACCAGCCACCTCTTTTGATATTAGACAGTTACACACATTACTTATATTTTGAGAGCCAGAAATAATTTTCAAGTAATTTCCAAACATGCAGTCATCTGTGAAATATTTTTTGTGGTTTATTCTCACTATACTTTTGAATACATACATTTTGGCACACTATATCATACCAAATAAAATACGCACAATTATATAACTAACCATCCTCGGCCCCAGCTCTCTCATCATTTCCCACCCCTCAAGGCCCATGTTAAGTCTACAAAATAATAAGCAGCATAAATTACGGCAAACCATATCCACAAAATGAACATATCCACAAAAACTGACACACCCCCTCCCTGCCCCAGAATGAGGGAAGTCTGTTCTGAAATTCAAGACAGTACGATTCAGGCAGAACAAAGTGCGGGACTGGGAGTAAATCCTGAACGTAACCTCTGTACCTCCCGACAGGTGCCTCCCCCCGCCCCTCACAGAACGACACAGGTCGAAGATGGAACCACAGAGGCCAGAGCGGGTGAGGTGTGCAGGGAGACGAGCTTCCCTGCTGTGTCCGCGACCCTCGGGGCGGACAGGAGCAGTCTCTCCCCCCAGAGTCCCCACCTGTGGAGGCAGCTGACCTGCTGCGTGACAACAGGCCTGACCAGTTAGGCAGCTGTGCCCTCTTGGACGGCCGACACCTTACCTTCCCTAACCTGAGCTATTAATGGCCTCAGGGACGTGATGGGCTGGACACCATTGCTCTGGAAACTAAAAATATCCCAGCCTCTGTGCTCCCAAAAGCCAGCTGGCAAGGCTATTCCCAAAGCGGGCCGGCGCGGGGCTGGGGGCGCGGACACAGCTAATCAAGCAGGGGCTGCCCGGCCAGGTTAGACAACAATGGGCTTGAAGGGGGTCCTGCCTGGTGACAGCTCACAAACGCGCTCCAAGGCCACCTGGCTTCACGGCCTTTTTTTAAAATTGAAGTATAGTTGATTTACAATATTATATTAATTTCAGGTGTACAGCATATTGATTCAGTATTTTTACAGATGATACTCCATTAAAAGTTATTACAAGATGATGGCTATACAATATATCCTTGTTGCTTATCTTCTGATACATCATTTGTATTTGTTAATCCCATACCCCTAATTTGCACCCCCCCCTTGGTAACCACCAGTTTGTTTTCTGTATCTGTGAGTCGGTCTCTGCTTTGCATGTACATTCATTTGTGTTATGTTTAGGCCCCACATATCAGTGATACCACACACTCACAGCTCTCAGAGGTGAGCATTAGCAGACCTGACCATCGCCGAGCTCAGCACTGGAACATCAGTCTGAGGAGGCAGCTGATACACACAAGCTGAGCAACAAACTGCTCAAGTTGCTACACAGTTTAGAGGATGAGAAATAGGAAGGGCTGGGTCATCTCTGCGTTACACTGAATCATAAGCACAGGAAGCAGACCACAGGCACCAACTTCCTGCTGCAAACCACTGAGCGCGTCCAAATCACACCTGTGCTCTAAGCTGGCTGTGCGGCTCCTGCGGGCCAGTACCCTGTCCCCTGCTTCGGTCACCCAGAGGCTCAAAGGTGTGCTCACACGTCCAAGGGCCGAGAGGCGAGAAGGATGGCTGAGCTAGGCTGTGTCCTCTTTCCTCAGGATGTGTGAGGACTCTTCATGTGAAAGCACCCAGCCTGTTCTCTGACCAGCAGCCTGTGGCATCCAAGAAACAGCTGCTATTAGTACCATTATCAGCAAGAGCATTAGAGGCAACCAGTGACAAAACGCTGCTGAGGGGGTCTGTAAAGCAGAGGACAGAGAAGTGACCACTGGATGGCAACACGGAAGTGGCCTAAGCACGGACCCGCACATTGCAGTGGGGGACAAAGGCGGAGGCCGAGGCCCAGGCTGGAGTGGCCACAGGGGACGGGGAGCAACCAGAGGGACCCCGCATGGCCAGAGAGAACACACAGTGCAGCACCTCCGTGGAGGGCAAGTTGGCAATGACTTTAAAAATTACTTACAAATGAGTATAACCTTTCCTTTGGGATTCTACAGCTATGATTTTTTGCTACAGATTCAATCAGCGAGCGTTCACGGAGCCCCTAAGCCAGGCGTTGTTCTAGGCGCTGGTATCAGGACAGTGCACCAAGCAGACAAAAAGGGCTCTGTCTTCTCGAAACTTGCTTTCTCGTGAATGTACGTACAAGGACAAGAATGTCACACACACGAGGTTTCTCTCGGCAGTGCTGTTCAGAGAACGGTCAGTTTGGATCAACATCACACACCATATACCAGGATAGACTCCAACACTCTACATTTAAAAGTAAAACATGATATAATAGTACCAGAATAAATAACAGGTGAATTCCTTATATCTTTAGCATTGGAAAGGCCTTTCTAACTATGACAAAACCCAAAAGTCAGAAAAGACTGTTAAATTTGACTACATAAACTTCAGTATGGCAAAACACACTATAAGCAAAGTCAAAAATATACTAACTGGAAAAAAATTTCAACTCTTATCACAGACAACTGATAAGGTGTCTGATAAGTTGGTGGGTTTCTTGGTGGCTCCAAGAAACCCACCACCAACCCACCAGAAAAATGGGTAAAGAACATGTATAGTTCACACACAAAGAGACGCTAATGAGCTTTTCTCTCACGCCACCTCTGCCTTTAAGGCAGGCAAGCCTGTTGGCTCGAACCCCAAGATACACCCACAGTGCAACCTCCTCCCATCACCTCCCCTGCTGCGCCCTGAGAAGCCACCAGCATCCTCTCCTGTTAATCTAAGGGTCTCCCTGCTTCCACCCTCCACTCTTACCGTGAAGTAAGAGTGATCTCTTTGAAACGGCTGAATGCAGAGTTACTATATGACCCAGCAATTCCACCCCTAGGTACATAAACAAGAGAAATGAAAACACATGCCCACACAACATCTATACAAGCACACCTCGCTTTATTACATTTCGCAGTGTTTTTTACAAACTGAAGGTTTATGGCAACCCTGCATTGAGCAAGTCTATTGGCGCCATTTTTCCAACAGCATTTGCTCACTTCGTATCTGCACATTTTGGTAATTGCTGCAATACTTCAAACTTTTTCATTACTATTATATTTGTAATGGTTGTCTGTGATCAGTGACCTCTGATGTTACTACGGCAAAAATGATGACGACTCACTGGAGGCTCAGATGATGGTTGGCACTTTTTGGCAAGCAAGTATTTTTTAATTAAGGTATGTCCATTTTTTAGACATAATGCTATTGCACATTTAATAGACTACCGTATAGTGTAAACATAACTTTTATATGCACTGGGAAACCAAAAAGTTAACGTGACTCGCTTTAGCACGATAACCGCTTTATTGCAGTGGTCTGGAACCGAACCCACAATACCTAAGGTGTGCCTGTAGAATGTGCATGTACTCATAACGGCCAAAAAGTGAAAAACATCCAAAAGTTGAAAAAACAACTGACGGACATAAAAGACAAGACTAAGGAAATTACAGATTGGATGAGACTAAGTCATGGCAACTAAATGCACTGTGGGGTCCAGGGACAAAACAAAATTCACTGGTGGAAAAAACTGGTGAAATCCAAATAGTATTACACCAACATTAACTTCTTAGTTCTGATGCCTGTACTCTGGCCAAGTAAGATGTCAACATTAGAGGAAGCTGGGGGAAGGGTCTATGGGAACTCTCTGCACTGATTTGCAACCTCTGTAAGTCAAATTACTTCAAAGTAAAAACTAAGCAACAAACCAAAAAAGTGATCTGTTCTGTCTGAGATTTATTTAAAATACTCTGGTGTGAGGTGATTAGATGGACACAGTGCAGGACTGGGGAGAAGAGATAAAACAGGATTAGCAAAGAGTTGATCCTTACTGAAAAGAAGTGATGGATACATGGGGTTCATTATACTACAGGTGGCCCTCCATATCTGCAAGTTCCGCATCTGAGGATTCAACCAAGAGGAAATAGAAAAAAACAGAATTTTTTTTTGGGGGGGGGGGGGAAATTTCCAGAAAGTTCCAAAAAGTAAAACTTGAATTTGCTGTGTGCTAGCAACTATTTACATAGCACTTACGTTGTGTTTACAACTACTTACATAGCATTTACATTGTATTAGGTATTAAAAGTAATCTAGAGATGATTTAAAGTGTAAGGGAGGATATACACAGGTTACATGCAAATACTACACGGTTTTATACAAGAGATATGAGCATCCGTGGATTTTGGTATCCCCAGGGGTCCTGAAACCAACCCCTTGCAGGTACCAAGGGACATCTGTACTCCACTTCTGTGTATATTTGAATATTCCCATAATAAAGGTTTTTTAAAAATATGATCTTTAGAGAATTCCCTGGTGGTCCAGTGGTTAGGACTCAGTGCTTTCACTGCTGGGGCTTGGGTTCAATCCCTGGTTGGCAAACTAAGATTCCACAAGCCATGCTGTGCAGGGAAAAAAAAAAAAAAAAAGATCCTTAAAAGAAAAAATAAACCTTTTTTTTAAAAAAGAAGAAAAAAATGATCCTTTATAAAAGCAAATCAGATTAGGTCACATCTCAGTGAAATGTTTCCCATTTCACTCAGAGTAAGCTAAAATCCTTAAAAATGTACAAGCCACTGGACCCTGGCCACACCCCCAAGTTTGTTACTGTGATCATACAACAACAAAATTAAGAATAGGCTCTTAGAAACTTCTATGGCAACTTAACACTGCCACAACAACCAAGAGCATAATCACTTTTCTAGTACTTTATTAAAAACTGCAGTAAAATATACATAAAATCTACCATCCATCACCACCACACATCTCCAGAACTTTTTCATCATTCCAAACTAGAAATGTTTCCATTAAACAATTCCCATTCCCCCTCCTCCAGCCCCTGGCAACCACCTTCTACATTCTGTCTCTACGAATAGTGTCCCTAAGGTTCATCAAGCTGTAGCAGGTATCAGAACTTTATTCCTGGGACTTCCCTGGTGGTCCAGTGGTTAAGACTCCTCTCTTCCACTGCAGGGGGCACAGGTTCGACCACTGGTCAGGGAACTAAGATCCTGCAAGCCGCACGGCACAGCCAAAAAAGAACTTTATTCCTTTTCAAAGATGTATAATTTTGCATTGAAAGTATAAAACATTCTGTTTATCCACTCATCTGTTGATGGACACTTGGATTGTATCTACTTTTTATTTTATTTTTTATTTATTTATTTTTGGCTGTGTTGGGTCTTCGCTGCTGCACATGGGCACCTCTCTAGTTGTGGCGAGCGGGGGCTACTCTTCACCGCGGTGCGCGGGCCTCTCACCGCCGTGGCTTCTCCTGTTGTGGAGCATGGGCTCTAGGCATGCGGGCTTCAGCACCCGTGGCTCGCGGGCTCTAGAGTACAGGCTCAGTAGTTGTGGCGCACGGACTTAGTTGCTCTGCGGCATGCGGGATCTTCCCGGACCAGGGCTCGAACCCATGTCCCCTGCACTGGCAGGCGGATTCTCAACCACTGCGCCACCAGGGAAGCCGATGTATCTACTTTTTGACTGTTGTCCATAGTGCTGCTATGAACACTGGAGCACAAGTGCCTGAGCCCCTGTTTTCAAATCTTTGGGGTATACACCTACCAGTGAACTTGCTGAATCATACAATGATTCTATGTTTAACTTTCTGAGGACTTGCCAAACTGTTTTCCATAGCAACTGCACCATTTTACATTCCCACCAACAGTGCACAAGGGTTTTAATCTCCACATCCTCGCAGTTCTTTCCCTCCCCCTCACCCCATAATAGCCAACCTAACGGGTGTGAAGTAGCATCTCGTTGTGGCTTTGATCTGCAGTTCCCTAATTCTTCTCTCCGAGCACTGGGTTTTATTACCGCCCTGGCAGAGGAGAGGCATCCTAGGGGCAGTGCCAGGCCAGGCGAGGGCTGGGCAGGGGGAGTGTTTCTCAGCCTGCGTGGCTGGGCTCAGATTTGGAACTGGAGCAGTTAGTGAGGGCTCTTGGAGACTAAGCCTGGCGTGAAGGTCCCTGGGTCCGGGTGGGGAGATTCTGTCAGTGAGAAACGAGTGGTCACTCACCCTTCAGGTCCATGAGTGTCCCTGGAGCGGGATGGGGAGAGATGGGAGGAGCCGAGTCTCAGGGAGAGAAGTTGACCCGGGTGGGTCTGTGAGAGCCCAGAGGCAGGGGGACACTGTGTCCACAACCTGCAGGGCTGGTATGGGGAGAGGAGCCTGGCCACCAGGGCCCCTCCTCTGGACATCCCATGGGGCCACAAGGCTGAAGTGGGCAAGCTGGGGCTCAGAGGTCATCATAATGATGGGTCAGAGCCTCACCATAGTTGGTGGACTGGCTGTCCACAAACATGTTCCAATTGCCCATCTTTTCCTGGGTTTACTTGCCATTGATATATCTTCTTTGGAGAAATGGCTATTCAAGTCCTTTGCCAATTTTTGGATTGGGTTTTTCGTGTTGTTGAGTTGTAAGAGTTCTTTACATATTTTGGACATTAATCCATATCAGATATATGGTTTGCAAATACAGGTGACCCTTGAACAACTTGGGGGCTAGGGACATTGACCCTCCGCACAGTCGAAAATCTGAGTACAACTTTACAGCAACCCTTCCTATACGTGGTTCCTCCGTCTTTGCAGTTCCACATCTGAAGATTCAACCAACCTCAGATCACATAGTGTTAGTATATACTACTGAAAAAATTCTGCGTATTAGTGGACCTGCATGGTTCAAACCTGTGTTCTTCAAGGGTCAACTATACTTTCTCCCATTCTGTGAGTTGCCTCTTTGATAGTATCCTTTGATACACCAATGTCTAATATTCACAAAGTGCAGTTTATCTTTTTCTTTTGTTGCCTGTGCTTTTGGCAAGAAATCATTGCCAAATTCAGTATCATGAAGATTTTCCCCTACATTCTAAGAGTTTTATAGTTTTAGTTCTTATGTTTAAAAGCAATTCATTTCTATTGGATCTTACAAACCTATCAGGAGGTGCTACGGTCTGAATGTTTGTAACCCCCCAAAATTCATATGCTGAACCCCTAACCTCCAAAGATGATGGTATTAGGAGGTGGGTGAGATTAATTTTTTTTAAATTTATTTTTGGCTGCGTTGGCTCTTTGTCACTGCACGCGAGCTTTCTCTAGTTGCGGCGAGTGGGGGCTACTCTTCGTTGCAGTGTGCGGGCTTCTCATTGCGGTGGCTTCTCTTGTTGCAGAGCACGGGCTCTAGGCACGCAGGCTTCAGTAGTTGTGGCACACGGGCTCAGTAGTTGTGGCGCACGGGCTTAGTTGCTCCACGGCCATGTGGGATCTTCCCGGACCAGGGCTCAAACCCGTGTCCCCTGCATTGGCAGGCGGATTCTTAATCACTGTGCCACCAGGGAAGCCCCAATTAATGTTCTTATAAAGAGATGCCACAGAGATCCCTAGCCCCTTCTACCATGTGAGGACACAGCAAGAAGGCACTGGCTACGAACCAGGAGGGCCCTCAAGAGAGCTTGACCATACTGGTGCCTTGATCTTGGACTTCTCGGCCTCCAGAACTGCGAGAAATTAATGTTTGTTGTTTACAAGCCATCCAGTCTGTGGAGGTGAAGAAACACTGGCCCTTCTGCATAGATCATGTGAGGAGGAATGCCCAGGCTCTCTCCTGAGTTAGGGCTGCCTCCTGGTCCTGGAATGCTTCTCCCTGCTCTAGGTATTGACAAGTGTATTTATGAAAAATTTTTTAAATGTGGTACTACTTAGATGGTTTTTAAACTTGCTTTTCTTCACTGTATATTTATTTGGTGGATACCTTTTAGCATTAGTACATATAGACCTAATTCATATACTTTAACATCTGCTTGAACCATTATGTGAGAATTTATTTCTAAGACTTTTTAAAAACTTGAGTCAAGGATACAGGTGTTCATTGTACTATTCTTTCGAATTTTATGCAGGTTAAAAATTTTTCAAAATCTACTTTAACCTATTCTTATAGGTGGAACTTTTTTCAGAAGTTTATGAAAAACCATGATTATGAATTCCCTTGAAAGATAGGAAAGATTCCATGGTATTTTTATGTGTCCTATGTTTGGAATTTTCCATCTCAAAGTATATAGCTGTTCAATATCCCAGAAGCCAGAACAAACTCCTACGTTTAACTGAGCTCATGCTTTTGACTTTGCCTCTTAAGCTTTTATGATGTTTCTTAATAGTCTATAATTTCCTCCAACTTTCTTCCAGGAGCTTGATGTAGATCAAGCAACAAAATAAAACTCATTTCAAGCTGCAGTCGACCCTTGGAACAGGGCCTTGGAATCTTTACTACTTTTTGAAACTGTCTGGCCATAAGATGATTTCAATCAGTCAAGGACAACGTCCTAGCAGTCCAAGGCACACGAGCCTCTCAGTCTCAGCCTCCGGCCACCTCCCACTGCCCTGGGACACGCAGAGCTCTCGCACGGGCTTCAAGGCTTCTCTGCATGAAACCAAACACTCTGCTAAGCCAGGCATCTCCGTGGCTAAAGCCCTCATCCCCTTCAAGTTCTGCTCACCACTGAGGCCCACTCTGAATGCTCTATTTAGAACAGCACCCAGCTTCCCCAGCCCTGCATGCATTCCTCAACTCTTTTTACCTGGTTGGAAGGAATGAACATAGATTTTCAAGTGATAGGTGAACACTGAAACCTATGGAGCTATGGATCTAGAAAGTCCTTCGGAGAAAGGAGACTGAAGAAGAGCAGTTAGAAACAAAACAGGGAGACGGGCCGCAGAGGACGGGCCAAGAGAGGTTCTCAGCCTGGCCGGCTCGGCGTCGGGCCGTGGGGCTGACTGCTCAGAAAGCCAAGGCCACAGCTTGGTCTGACAACTATCCCTCACCTTCATAATGTCATCTTCTCCAGCTGTTCTCTTTCAGGCCTCCTCTTTTAATGGTTACACGAATCTAGGTGACCTGGGGCTAAGATACTTGATTCTTTCCACAGGCAACGTAACTGAAACGTTGTAGGCATAACTTGTTCAATTATAGCAGGTTCTCAGTGCACTTTTTTTCATCTTCCTTTTACTACATTTAGTATTGGGTATGGATTCTCATTTTTTTCACTGCCTTGTATTTCAGATTATATATAAATAAGTAGGAAGCTAATGACTCTAGGAGATTAAGCCTTGCTTGCAAACAGTATTTTTAAATCATAGCCCTTCTCAGTTTACAAAGCCCCTTTGCATCTATTTTCTCATTTAATCACTCTCAAATTGAAGAAGAGGTATCAATCTCCTTAAAATGCCTGGCTACCCTACTGACAGATGGTTTGGGGGTCCTGAGTAAACATGTAGGACACAGAGTCCTTTATTCCTTATTACTCACAAAACAGCCTCCAGCACCCCTGCAAGGAAGAAGATGGACAGAGTGTCCTGAGTAAGCATGTGGCCGTGAGTTGGCCTGTCCCCTTACTCCTTCCTGTGCCTTATTTCCTGTTGCACTTCTCTTTACCAGAGGCCAGAATCATTAAACCTTCAAGTCAGGTAAGTTAATGATCTTCTACCAATGAACAGAAACTCTAAACCTGCAGGGGAGTTTAAAGCAGCAGATGGAAATATTACAGTAAAGAGACACCCCGACTCCCACCCTGCCCCCCTCAGCATGCGACAGGCTGCTGCTGCACTTGATCCAAGCCCAAGATCACACCTAAAATCCTCACGTAGTTCTCAGACAGCCCTCCCCCAAGGTACCCGGCGACCACCTTGTCTGGGCCTCCCCACCTCCCACTCACCCCTGAACTGACCAACAAAGCCCACACTCTACAGCCAGAGCATCCAGATTCCCCAGTTCCCTAAAGCTGTGCTGTACCTGGACGATGACTTGACATTAGGCCCACCAAGTCATCCATTAGCCTGGTGTACCCAGCTCTCCCTACTGCCCACACCACTCCTCACAGAGCCAACTTTCCGCCTCTAAAATGCACTTACCCTCAATCATCGCAGTGCAAACTCCTTGTTATGAAATCTGTATTTGAACAACCTTTCCAGAGATTATCCTGCCTTAACAAGCAACTGAGAGATTTGGAAACCCTCATCATCATTATAGAAATGGACTCCTCCACTCCTTATTGATATGAAACAAACAAGCCTTCAGTACTCTTGCAGTAAAGAGAGACGCTGCAAGATCATACCTATTTGGTGACCCCAGAAGACCCCTCTGAAAGGAGAACCCGGGTGTGAGAATATATCCGCATTCAAAGAGCCAGGGAAGAGCACTGAGGTGGAAAGAACAGCAAGTGCAAGTGCCCAGGGGCCAGAAGGGGGTTGGTGCATGCAAAGAGTAGACAGGAAAATAAGGGAAACAATAGCAAGCAAGGAACAGGCCAGGGGAGAGGTTAGAAAGGTGGACAGAAATCGGATCTGCAGGACAGAAACACGTGAACTGCATTCCACATGCAATGGGAAGCAGTTTTTGTTTTCCGTTTTTTTGTGAGGCATGACACGATCTGATTTATATTTTTAAAAGACTTCTCTAAGGGCCCTGTGGAGAATAGATGGAGGCACCTGCAATAGTCCGGGTGAGTGATTATAGTAGCTTGGACTAGGGCAGTGGTCATAAATAGCTAAGTGAGCATATGAGAAAGCTGATTTTTTTTTTTTTAATGGTACAAAACTGGGTATTTTCAACATTACGTAGGTTTTCCCTTACAGTCATTCTTGTGATTTTTACAGACGACTGCAAATTATAAATGTAACACTAGAACAAGAGTTTCCAAAGTGGAGCTTGGGGTCAAATATTTTGTTTTGCCCACAGTTTATTTTTTCTTAAGTTGATATTTAAAAATCAGGATTTCCAATTTCTCTTGTAAATTGCTATATCTGACAAACAACAGTTGGCTCGTGACAACTGGCTAGAGCACAGGCTTTCTGATTTATCCCAGTCCGCACTCCCAGCACCCTTCTTTACACACTGATACCACCTGCGCAAAGGTATCCGAGTTTTCTACTCCTTTCATCAGGCACCACTTAAGGATGCTGCAAGTCCCTGCTCACATAAAAGTATCTCAGTTTGGACCCTGAAATAGAGAGACAGGTTCATCCCAACTCACCTGAACACAATTTTGATCAACAGTGGGTTTTAAGTTTTATGTGGCCTGCCAGCACCAGGGAGAGGCACCCAAAACCTGACAGTTCAAGCTTAGAGACAATTATATTCTGATACAACTAAACCAAAGGGAAAAAGGAAAACACCTGCCCCGCCCATGTCGATACCGCGCAGTCCTACGGCTCAGGCTTCCTCAGTTTGCACACCAGGGAGTAACCCCAGTACTGCCAGACTGGAAGCTCTCGACGGCCAGGGACCCATCCCTCCATCGCAGAGCCCGTGCCCGGCACACAGCAGACACTCCACCACGTGAAAACGGAATCCAAGACACGCTCAGCACTCGGCCATCTATGACACACTCGGAAAGGAATAATTCTCAATTTGATGACTTTCCATTCCACTAGAAAAAGGCATCTGGAATTTGAGGGATGTAGAAATGTCAATCATTTATAGCAAAGATGATCTCTAAGGTGCTAGGTGTGTGTGGTGTGTGTGTGTGTGTACTATTTCACACCTGAACTGTTTCGAGCCTCTGAACCTTTGCCTACCTCCTTCCACCTCGTTTTCTCTCATCACTCCCACTCCTTTCACCACCACCCGCCCCCGCCAGGATAAATGAGATACCTCCAGCGGAACACTGGTTAACACTAATTCATCTCTCTTAAGTTTTAATTCTTTTCAAAGCTTCGTAAAGTTTGGGAACTAGAAAAGTCAACCATAAACGCACCCCCGACCCCCGCGCCCCAGAATTTGCAATTTTCTGGGCAAAATTTTCTCTTCAGGACCAGGGCCTTTGGCGCCCGTGGCAGCATCCACCTGCCTGGCCGCGGACCCCACGCCCCAGCCGCAGGCCCTTACCCGAGGCAGGCCGCTCCACGTCCCCACCCCGCCTCGTTTGCGGAACAGGGATAACAATAACCTCAGCGGGTTTTTCCCCCGTGGGGTTGCGGGAGAAATGCACGGCGTTTGGCATACATTCAGCATCCAGCTTGGCAGCTCCCGATGGCATCTTCATCGTCCTGGGCGAGGTGGGCCGGGCCGCGCTGGGCGGACCGGCGCTCGGGGAGGGTTGGGGGACAGGGGCCGGGAGGGCGCGGCTCACCCACCTGCAGGCGGACGTTGAGCATCATGGAAGCCACGATGTAGAGGTAGGGGAAGTTGATGCGCAAGCGCCAGGCCAGGTCGAAAAAAATGAGCAGCGTGCGGGTCAGCCCCTTGCAGAAGACCCCATAGGAGCGGGCGGCGGCCGAGCGCGACAGCCGGACAGCCAGGCCCGACAGAGCCGCCGCCATATAGACCGGCGCCCGCCGCCCGCCCGCCGCGCACCGACCGGCCGCGGACCCGGCCCTCCCGGCGCTCCGAAGCCCGCCCGCCCGCCCTCTCGGCGCCGCGACGCCTCCGGGCCTCCGCCCCGGCCGCTGGCCCGCTCTGAAGGAGCGAAGGAGGCGGCGGTGAGGCGGGCGGGCGGGCCGCGGGGAAGGGAGTCCGCGGGGAGGGGAGTCAGCGCGTCACGCTCGGTGAAGCTCCTCAGCGAGCCGGGGCCAGGTCCCAGCCCGGCCGCGCAACCTGACGTCACAATGCGCGCGCCGCGCCTGCGTGCCCCGGCCCCGCCCCGAGGCTCCGCCCAGGCCCCGCCCCCGCTTACCTTACCCAGGTGAGAAGCGCATGCGTAGACTAGGTGGTGCGAAGAGGCCGGCTGATGCGCTGTGTTCTTCCGCCCCCTAGTGGAGGAGCTGAGGAGCTGAACAGTGGGTTTAGGGTGGCACAACGACGTGAATGTATTTGATGCTGCTGAACTTTAAAATTATTAGAATATAATTTGTGTTATGTGTCTTACCACAATTAAAAAAAGAAAAAAAGGAAAGCTTGGGGCCAACAGGTAGAACTTACTCCTCGTGTAGATTACAGTGTCAACTTACATATAGTTTAATCTTTTAATAATTATGATATTAATTATAAAGTCTCTGATGTAAAAAGTAAAAATATTAGAACTTTCAAAACTTCTAGTGTTCTGTGGTTTTAAGGGGATTTTTTTTACAGTGAGTTTTTACATTCCTGCTTAAGCATATAGATTTCTATTAAAGATTTGTGGGCCGTGTTTGTGTTTCTCGTTTCAGACACAGTATTTCATGTCATTACTTAAGCCCACCCAAGAGAAAGTCTGGGAATTTATTTCAAGTGGGAAAAAAGTTTCATTGGTTAAATGAAAAACAAGTCAAGTCTTTTAAGAAAGAGACAATAGAAAGCAACAGTGTAAGATGGATTTAAATGTATTTAAATTTAAAAATCCTTTGGTCCCAAATGGATTTGTGATAATAATTGTTTTTAAAAATCATTTAAGGGACTTCCCTGGTGGCGCAGTGGTTAAGAATCCGCCTGCCAGTGCAGGGGACACGGGTTCGAGCCCTGGTCCGGGAACATCTCACGTGCTGCAGAGTAACTAAGCCAGTGCGCCACAACTACTGGGCCTAAGCTCTAGAGCCCACGAGCCACAACCACTGAGTCCACATGCCACAACTACTGAAGCCCGCGCACCTAGAGCCTGTGCTCCGCAACAAGAGAAGCCACCGCAATAAGAAGCCCTCGAACCGCAACGAAGAGTAGCCCCCGCTCGTTGCAACTAAAGAGTCCATGCGCAGCAACAAAGACCCAAGGCAGCCAAAAATAAAAATAAATAAATAAGTTTTTTTAAAATTATTTTTAAAAAATCATTTAAGGAGCTTCCCTCGTGGCGCAGTGGTTGAGAATCCGCCTGCCAATGAAGAGGACACGGGTTCGAGCCCTGGTCCGGGAAGATCCCACATGCTGCGGAGCAACTAAGCCCGTGTGCCACAACTACTGAGCCTGCACGCCTAGAGCCCGTGAGCCACAACTACTGAAGCCCGCGCACCTAGAGACCGTGCTCCGCAACAAGAGAAGTCACCGCAATGAGAAGCACGCTCACGGCAACGAAGAGTAGCCCCCGCTCGCCACAACTAGAGAAAGCCCGCGTGCAGCAACGAAGACCAAACGCAGCCAAAAAATAAATAAATAAAAAGTAAAATAAAAAATTTAAAAATCATTTAAGAGAATTCCCTTGCGGTCCAGTGGTTAGGACTCCATGCTTCCACTGCAACGGGAGCGGGTTCGATCCCTGGTAGGGGAACTAAGATCCCGCAAGCCTCCCGGTGCTGCCAAAAAAAAAAAAAAAATCATTTAAAAATTCTCTACCACAAAATGAATTCATATTCAGAATCTTTTTTAAACATGCTTTTTTTCCCCACTGTAATGCAAAGGGCAAGATTATAAACTACATAGGGCATTTCTAGTATTGTCATTGTAACTATTATTTAGATTATCATTTTTCTTTATATGTCTACTGTTTAAAAAGAATTGTACTTTTTGATGTTCAGTGTTTTGGGCCAAGAAATAGATATTTGAGGGTTTTTAGCTTTTGGCTAGTTTTTTAATATATATAAATTTATTTATTTTATTTATTTATTTTTGGCTGCGTTGGGTCTTCGTTACTGTGCGTGGGCTTTCTCCAGTTGTGGCGAGCGGGGGCTACTCTCCGTTGCAGTGGGCGTGCTTCTCATTGCGGTGGCTTTTCTTGTTGTGGAGCACAGGCTCTAGGTGCGCGGGCGCGCAGGCTCAGTAGTCACAGGCTTAGTTGCTCTGCAGCATGTGGGATCTTCCGGGACCAGGGCTTGAACCTGTGTCCCCTGCATTGGCAGGCGAATTCTTAACCACTGTGCCACCAGGGAAGCCCGCTTCTGGCTAGTTTTGTTATTATGAAAATAATATTTTTTCAAAGGATTTGCACAAACCTTTAATTTCCCTTATTTTTGCAGCATTGCATTTGCCACATTTATCGCTGACTTTAAAAAGCTCACTTCGCTTTTTTTGTGAGCCATGTTTTCCTTTCGGTGCATAGTGGATGCTATCTTTGAGGACGACAGAACACATGCTGCTGAATTATCATTGTTTTTCAAACCATCCCCTCCCAAAAGCAAAATGAACTATTCTTTATACAGTTTTTAGGAGACTAAATGTTAAAGGCTAGGGTCTTCCATGGAAAATTTGCCAAAAGACACAAAACCAGTCTGACAATGTGCAAACAGGTTTGGAGATCAGCTAAATTTATTCTTGGGCCTATAAAGATTTTCATGGGTGGAGAATTGGCAGTCCTGTTTATTAGAACTATGTTGAAGAACCAGATGGGCTTCGGAGATGTGAGAGATATATATATATCTCCTCCCTGGTTACTCATTCTTTGTCTCCAAATGCCATTGAGGCAATGAGGCATTTTTAACAAGCTCTTCTTTTGCCATAAACAATGGCAAACAAAATTACCATAAAGCTTAACTGAGCAAGGTAAGAAGCGTGTTGTAATTAGATGTAATGAGAAGTCAAAGAGAAGACATGGGAACACTAATAAGATTTGAAGTTTACTATATACCAAGGTTAACTAGTTCCTTGCTACAAAGCAGGCGGGTAAATCAGTTTAGCCTCATGACTTAACATTTAACTCAGCCCCAATCTTCTGACATCTCTGGGAAAGACAGTCTGCTAATTATAATTTGAGAAACAAACAGAACTAATTATGTCAGTGTGAAAAGTATTTTCATAGACGTACAATGGATTATGAGAGGAAAGAGGAGAAAAGAGGCAGAGGCAAAGAGGAAAATAATTTTATTAACAATCCGGATTGTTGATCAACAAGATCCAGGTGATTTGCCTGTAATCTTCCCTCCTGCCATCAGAGCAGCATCTCAGGTGAGGAAAATAGTAAAACCTTTTTTTTCTTTTCAGCATGACCCGGTGAGAAAAGCACAGAGAAGCCGGGTTCCAGGTTCAGCAACTGCTCGATGCCCTGGGAGCTGGTTCTGTAAAATGAGGAAAAGGAAAGACATCCTACAGCATATTTGTGAGAAATAAGTGAGATCAGGGATGCACAGCACCTGGCATATCCTAGGCAGATAGAGGGCACCCAAAAAGTAGTAGCTATGTTCATACTCAGAGCCCTTGGGTCCTTAGAATGCAAGTTCAGTGGATTATAATCATTATAATTAGTAATGTTTAACGATGGATCACAAACACCCCGAAGAGAAGATGGACACAAACGATCCAAAATGTGGGTCAGAAGTAATTCAAATTCTTGTGCTCATTCCCATGGAGACTTGGAAAGGTGGGGCAGATTTCAGCACACTACCTTAACTGTCATTCTGAGAAAATGCAAGTTTCCAGTCTCCTGCTAAGGGGTTCTTTTCAGGCACCTGACTTATTACTTCAACAGATCAAAGTCAACATGAGTTGCTGAGTCAGTACTAGTATGGAGCATTCTTAAGTGAAAAAGTATTCATAGAATGCAACTGTTTAGCTAAGAAAAGGAGAAGAATGCATACATATATACACACACGTATATATACATCTAAATATACACATTTTTTTTTTTTTTTTTTTTAATTTATTTATTTATTTTTGGCTGTGTTGGGTCTTCGGTTCGTGCGAGGGCTTTCTCCAGTTGCGGCAAGCGGGGGCCACTCTTCATCGCGGTGCGGGGACCGCTCTTCATCGCGGTGCGCGGGCCTTTCTCTATCGCGGCCCCTCCCGTCGCGGGGCACAGGCTCCAGACGCGCAGGCTCAGCAATTGTGGCTCACGGGCCCAGCTGCTCCGTGGCATGTGGGATCTTCCCAGACCAGGGCTCGAACCCGTGTCCCCTGCATTAGCAGGCAGATTCTCAACCACTGCGCCACCAGGGAAGCCCTACACATATTTTAAAATACATATTTATAGGGTTTGAGAAGGGTCTTTTGTTTGTTTATTCTTTTTTTTTCTTAAGATATATGAGGTACATCCTTAACTTTTTTTAAAAATTATTTATTTATTTATTTATTTTGGCTGTGTTGGGTCTTCGTTTCTGTGCGAGGGCTTGCTTTCTCTAGTTGCGGCAAGCAGGGGCCACTCTTCATCGCGGTGCGCGGGCCTCTCACTATCACGGCCTCTCTTGTTGCGGAGCACAGGCTCCAGACACGCAGGCTCAGTAATTGTGGCTCACGGGCCTAGTTGCTCTGCGGCATGTGGGATCCTCCCAGACCAGGGCTCGAATCCGTGTTCCCTGCATTGGCAGGCAGACTCTCAACCACTGCGCCACCAGGGAAGCCCTGTTTGTTTATTCTCTAAGTAAAACGATAAACCATAAATTTCTTTTAAAATGGTTAAGTATCAGAAATAGTCTCACAGACAGGAAAAAAAACTTATGGTTACCAAAGGGGAAAGGGCAGAAGAACAATAAATTAGTAACTTGGGTTTAACAGATACACACTGCTATATATAAAATAGATAAACAACAAGGACCTACTGTATAGCACAGGGAGCTATATTCAATATCTTGTATATAACTGAAAAGAATATATATATATATATAACTGAATCACTTTGCTGTATACCTGAAACGTTGTAAATCAACCAGACTTCAATTTTTAAAATTAATTTTAAATAAATAAATAAAATGTTTACCTATAGTGAGAGGGAGGGAATAGAGTCAAGGCTACAGAGATAAAAGCTATTCTTCTCTGAATATACCTTCTTTTCTAGAATTTGAGTTTGGAACCATGTAAATATTTTACACAATTATTAAAAAAAATTTTTTTTAAATTTAAAACCCTTAAGACAGAAAGCAAAATGAAACAAATGAACCTGTGTATCCAATTGGTGGCATAACACAGAGCGAGCAGCTGTTCCCAGAAACATCACAACTGTAATTTCACTGTATAAAAAAAATAAAAAACCAAGATAAACTCCTAAACTGTTTTCACTAATTGTATTGTGGGTAGAGCCTTCGGTATTGTTGCTCTGAAACTCGTATGTATGCTTTTTTTTAAAATTTTTATTTATTTATTTATTTATTGGTTGCGTTGGGTCTTCGTTGCTGCATGCGGGCTTTCTCTAGTTGTGGCAAACAGGGGCTACTCTTCGTTGCTGTGTGCGGGCTTCTCATTGCGGTGGCTTCTCTTGTTGCGGAGCACGGGCTCTAGGCACATGGGCTTCAGTAGTTGTGGCTCACAGGGTCTAGAGTGCAGGCTCAGTAGCTGTGGCGCATGGGCTTATTTGCTCCGCAGCATGTGGGATCTTCCCGGACCAGGGCTCGAACCTGTGTCCCCTGCATTGGCAGGCAGATTCCTAACCACTGCACCACCAGAGGAGTCCCCGTATGTAGGTATTGTAATGAGTAATTATGTTGGTGTTTCTGAGAACAAGGAATTTTGGCATGGGAGAAAAGAGTTGCCCATATAAACTGGATGAGTTTAAATAAAATACTGTAATTCTGAATTTGAATTGCAGGTATGCTGTGAATTCATATATATTTATCTTAAAAAGATGAGTGTGTGTTTATCTGAGTAGGACCTTATGGGGCCTTCCCAGGACAGACCTCTGACCATGTCCTCTGCCTGCCTCTTGTCTGTAGAAAAACTTTAGCCTCCTAGGCCTTCCCTGAGTTCCAAAGAGCAAATTTAATCCGAGAAGTAAGAAAATGCAGAAGCAAAGGAAAACAGTCAAGCAAGACAAAATAATAGTTTAGCCATAGAACAAAGTCAAGGACCTTTGGTTCCTCTTCAAGGGCTGTAGATAATATCTTGAGTCTTATCTTTGAGCTGTTTTGCAGAGACTGAAACCCACCTGATGATGCCAACTCCTGATTACCTCACCACCAACCAATCAGAAGAATGTCCACGAGCTGATCACACACCCCTTTACCCTCTCCCTCGCCCTGTCTCTAAAAACCCTTCCCTGAAATCCACTGGGGAGTTCAGGTCCTTTGAGCATTAGCTGCCTGTATCCTGGCTTGGCCTTGCAATACATGCTGCACTTTCCTTCACCACAGCCTTGTGTCAGGAGATTGGGTTTACGGCGCAAGGGCAAACTGACCCAAGTTTGGTTCAGTAATGTACGTATGTTTCCTAGCTCTATTCACCAAAAAAGCCTAGGAGTAGTGACCAATCTAGTAGCAAGGAGCACCCCTAGTGCCCAGGTTAGAGTCTCTAAATACTACTTCCTACTCAAAGGCAGATACCTGATCTGGGACAGACAATGTACAAGATGAGCCTAGAACTTCCTGTCACACCAGACAGCAGGGAAGTTCTCATAGATGCTAGGGTTGTGTCAAAAAGACTCAGGAGACAACTTAAAGAGGATCTCACTGGCCAAAATGGGACAGTTTGAGCACCAATAAGGATAAGAACTATGATGAAATGAAACACACCAAGTATGGGCAAATCCCTGAGTTCATTATGGTATTTGTATAAGTCTCCTAAGGCTGCTGTAATACAAGCCAGCTTAAAACAACAGAAGTTTATTCTCAGTTCTGGAGGCTATGAGTCTAAAATCAAGGTGTTGTCAGAGCCACATTCCCTCGAAGGCTCTAGGGAAGAATCATTCCTTGCCTTTTGCAGCTTCTAGAAGTTGTTAGGAATCCTTGTCTCCCTTGGTTTGTAGCTATGTAGCTCCAATCTCTGCCTCTGTCTTCACACTGCCAACTTGCCTGTGTGTGTCTCTCCTCTTCTTAGAAGGACACCACCAGTCATTGGGTTTAGGGCCCTCCCTACTCCAGTAAGACCTCATCTCAACTATGTCTACAAAGACCCCATTTCCAAACAAGGTCACATTCTTAGGTTCTGGGTGGATATGAAGTTTGGGGGACATTATTTAACCCAATACAGTACTCAATAACAAAACAAAAAGAAATAGAAACAACCTCACTGGTCACCTTAGGAATATGCTTGGAGACAAACTTTTTTTATAAACTAGTAAGTAAAGGGAAGAAATGAAGCATTTATCTTACTTTACCTGTATATACTGTACTTCAGGATAAGCAAGTAGTTGATAAGGTCACTTTCTATATATGGGTCCAGCTAATAAGTAAAACAGGAATGCTAGAATTAGAACATCACCATTTTGCAGAATTTAATGAATGAATGAATCTAAGCAGTGATCGCTGATGACTGCTAACATCACAAAAAGGAAAAACTGGGAATTCCCTGGCGGTCCAGTGGTTAGGACTCCACGCTTCCACTGCAGGGTGAACAGGTTCAATCCCTAGTCAGGGAACTAAGATCCTGCGTGCTGCTCGCTACAGCCAAAAAGCAAAAACAAAACAAAAACAAAAACAAAACACAAAAAGATAAAACTACATATGACTCCTGATGAAATATTATTGGGAAAATATGTGACCTAAATCTAGATCTAGATCTAATTACCAGAGGAACATATTAAATGTCTACAATGATGTGGTCAGCAAAATCAAGACTGTGACATTTTTAAAAAGATACTTTAAAAAGGAAAGAGAAAGAGTGGTGGGGAGGTGATAGATTAAAAGATGCTTGAGAGATTTAGCTACCAAATCTGATGTATGGACTTTATTTCAAAAAAAGTCAACTGTAAGAAAGGGAGGGGGCAATAGGGAAATTTTGATGATCTTAGGAATTATTATTATTTTTAAGGAGTTTATCCTTTAGAAATACTTGTTGAAATATTTACAGATGTAACGTATGATACAAGGAATTTGCTTCCAAATAATGAGTGTGGAGGAGAGTGGATAGAGATGACCCAAAAAGACCCATAAATTGATAACTCTTAAATCGGGTGATGCGGGGACTTCCCTGGTGGTCCGGTGGTTGAGACTTCACCTTCCAAGGCAGGGGGTGTGGATTCAATCCCTAGTCAGGGAGCTAGGATTCCACATGCCTCTTGGCCAAAAAACCAAGGCATAAAGCAGAAGCAATATTGTAACAAATTCAGTAAAAGACTTAAAAAAAAATCGGGTGATGCATATACACGGAGATTCCCTCTACTATTCTGCTGCTTTTACATACATTTGAAATTTTCCATAATTAAAAAAAAGTTTAAAAAAGTTATTTTTGAGATAGAGAAATTTGGCCATGAATTAGGTATAATATTTCTGATATTAAAGAACTATTGTGTTAGGTGTGCTAATGTAATTATAGCTATTTTATTGTTTTTATCTTAGAGATTCATGCTAAAGTAATTATGAACAAAATTGTATGATGAAGGGAGTTTGCTTTAAAGTACTCTGGTGTTGACAGTGGGGAGATAGATGAAACAAGACTGGCCTTATATTGATAATGATTGAAGTTGGGTAATAGGTAAGTAAGAGTTTGTTACACTCTTCTATTTTTCTGTATATTTGAAAATATCTTTAGTTAAGAGTTTAAATAAAAATAAAACCCAGTGACTTCCCTGGTGGTCCAGTGGTTAAGACGCTGCGCTTCGAATGCAGGGGGGGCGGGTTCGAAACTAAGATCCCACATGCCTCATGGAGTGGCCAAAAAACAAAATAAAATAAAACCCAAAGACAATAAATAAAATGTTTCTGTTAAGCCACAAGGTATCAAAAGTTTTCCTTAGCTGTAAATTGTTTTTTGTTGTTACCAATATCAATTAACAATAATGTTCATGATGTAGCAGATGGAAAACAGATATTTTTTGACTGAATAATCACTCCAAGAATGTGTCAGAATAAAATGCATGACATTCCGAAAGTCAGGGTCATCTAGGTAAACTCAGATTATTCTCTTTGATGTTAACTGTCATGAAATAAATTGCAAAATCCAATTATCCATGAGTAATCCATGAAATGCTTAAAGTTTTATACAGCTTGACAAAAAGCTAAGAGTATTGCAAATTATAGATTGATTTTTAGGAATTGATATGGTGATCCTCTATTGTCTCATTTCAAAAAAAATTTTTGACCAAAATAAGTGTCCCTGTGATGCCTTTTTAAAAATTTTGTTTTATTGAAGTATAGTTGATTTACAATGTTGTGTTAATTTCTGCTGCACAGCAAAGTGAGTCAGCTATACATATGTATACATTCTTTTTCATATTCTTTTCCATTTTGGTTTATCACAGGATATTGAATATAGTTCCCTGTGCTGTACAGTAGGATCTTGTTTTTTATCCACTCTATATATGATAGTTGGCACCTGTGATGCCTTTTTTATTTTTGCGGGGGGGCTGCATTGGGTCTTCGTTGCTGTGCGCGGGCTTTCTCTAGTTGCGGCGAGCGGGGGCTACGCTTCGTTGCGGTGCACGGGCTTCTCATTGCGGTTGCTTCTCTTGTTGCGGAGCACGGGATCTAGGCGCCCCAGCTTCAGTAGTTGTGGCGCACGGGCTCAGTAGTTGTGGCTTGCGGGCTCTAGAGCGCAGGTTCAGTAGTTGTGGCGCATGGGCTTAGTTGCTCTGCGGCATGTGGGATCTTCCCAGCCCAGGTCTCGAACCCGTGTCCCCTTCATTGGCAGGAGGATTTTTAACCACTGCGCGACCAGGGAAACCCCTGTGATGTCTTTTTTAAGGAGTGCTGCTTGAAGACAAAAAAAAAAAAAAAAAAAAAGGAGACACTGAATAGCCTGTTAGTGTTTCTCTCTGCTTGATAATTTAGGACTCTCCCACTCTAGTATTGTGAGTGTGTACTCCTGGGGCGTCCCCAGCTCCACAGGATGACGTCGAAGTGGTCACAGTCATTCTACAAAACCCTGCTTGCTGTTTATTGTTCTTTTAAGCCTTTAAGTTTGGGAGTCGTTAATTACCCAGCAATAGATGACTGATACATCAAGGGTAAAGGTTTTATAAATTTATTTATTTATTTATTTTTGGCTGTGTTGGGTCTTCGTTTCTGTGCGAGGGCCCTCCCCAGTTGCGGCGAGCGGGGGCCACTTCATCACGGTGCACGGGCCTCTCACTATCGCGGCCTCTCTTGTTGGGAGCACAGGCTCCAGACGTGCAGGCTCAGTAGTTGTGGCTCACGGGCCCAGTCGCTCCACGGCATGTGGGATCTTCCCAGACCAGGGCTCGAACCCTGTCAAGGGTAAAGGTTTTAAAAGTTGCCAGAATCCCTACATGGGATGGACCACCAAGGGCTTAGACCTCTTAGGAATGAAGTTTTGAGGAAATTAACTCACTAACTAATGAACTTTCATTCTGGCCAAAGGCAAGGGGATCTCAGAAAGGGTAGTGAAAAGGGAAGTGATAAATGTCAGCTACAGTATTATGACTGTGGAACGGGGACTGTGGATAGTGCCTACCTGCATTTCCTTGCATTCTGTGTCATATTATTGTTAGTTTTAAAAGTTTACATCTCTTTCCTCCTCCTTTTCCTCATTATTATATATAAGGTGAGTTGGCGCCAGCTAAACTTCTGTTTGGTCCACAAGTTTCAAAACACTGAGAAGGGATGGAGGAAAGAGGACACTCCCCAGAGGTGCTGGACTTGGTGCTCTTGCAGCACCTGGACCTGAAGACGGGAAGTGTGCTCTTGGCTGAGTGGGAGATGATGGTGGTTGCATTGTGATAGGTGGGAACATTTAAAAATATTAAATGTGGAGAACGATGTATGCGTGTGAGTACTGGGCAGCCAGATGGTGGCTACGGTAGGACCTGGTCACAGCCCTGGATCCAGGCTTTTCTTCCTTAGGGGCAAAAGAATTTTTAGCAGGGACGATATTTCCCAGCCTGCACTGCAGCTTGGTGTGGTCGTGTGACAAAATTCTGGCCAATGGGATGCAAGGAGAACCGTGACGTTTTCCCAGGATCGTGTGGACACACACTCTGCTCCCTTTCTGCTCTGTTTCTCCATCCTGTACTCGGAACTTAGACTTGCTGGCTAGAGCTCCGTCTTGGTATGTGAGGAAGGAGCTGGGCCCTGAGGCTTCACAGATAAGAGGGATATACCAGCCTGAACTACTTACCTCTGGGTTTTGACACACACAGGAGGAGTCAACTTTGATCTTATTTAAGCCGTTGTCACTTTAGGTCTCTGTCACTGGCACGAAACCTCCTCCTACAGATGTTTTTTGGCTTTGCCCGCATAGCCACGACTGCCCGTTGTTTTGGTGTGGGGGGGAGGACTTCCTCTACCTCATTCCTTGTGGTTCTGGTGGGCTGTGAGTCACTGGGTCCCTCCCTTTTCCCCAACAGGCAGTCAGGTAACCAGACCAGCCACCAGAATCCCCCCTCCCCTCCACCAGGAAGGGCAACCTGGGTGGAGTAGCACCCTCCTCAGGCAGGTAGGTCTAAGTTATTGTGATGTCTGCCCCCAAAAGAAGATCCTTGAGGACCCCAGAGTGGTCCTGAATCATGTCCTTTCTGAGTCCTGGTTACTTATCATTTCCTTTGATTCTCTGAGCTCCCTGAGTATTTTTCCTATTAATCTTTTCTCTTTTTCTTAATTCAGAGTAGGTTTTGGGGGACTTCCCTGGTGGCACAGTGGTTAAGACTCTGCGCTCCCAATGCAGGGGGCCCAGGTTCGATTCCTGGTCAGGGAACTAGATCCCACACGCATGCCGCAACTAAGAGTTCCCATGCCATAACTAAGGAGCCAGCAAGCCACAACTAAGACCCAGTGCAACCAAATAAATAAATATTTAAAAAAAAAAGAGTAGCTTTCGGTTACTTGCAACCCAAGAGCCACAGCTGCTGATGTTCTCCCACATGCCCTTTGCTTCTCTTTCTTCCACCTCTGACGGTGCCAAGGTCTCTCCCTGGAATACCTGATACTCCACAGTCACTGTTGTTCCATAACTAATAGCCCCCTAAGCGGCTTAAAACAACCACAACCATTCTGTTACCATCTCTCACAGTTCTAGGGTTGAGTGGGCTCTGCTGAGTGGTTCTCACTTGGGGTCTCTTATGTTTTTGCAGTCAGATGGTAGCAAGAACTGCAGTTGTCTTGAAAGCTTCCTGTATTTTCCAACTGAGCAATTCCTTGAGGCCAACTGGGTGTCCAATAATTCAACTCCATTCTGACACTAGACTCCACAGGTGTAAAGGCTCAGTCCCACAAGATAGCCTTCACTTTGGACTCCAGCCACAAGTCCTGGGGGCCGCTCGTAATTCTGACAGGTCGGCTGTAAATTTGGGGGTTTCCACCACTCCTATTCAGGTTTGATAACTCACTGAAATGATTCATAGAACTCAAGATACTACTATTACTTATGATTATTGGTTTATTATAAAGGATACAAATGAATAGCCAGATGATGAGTCCAATAGGATACAATGGAATATTATTCAGCCTTAAAAAGGAAGGAAATCCTGCCATTTGTGACAACATGGATGAACCTGGAGGACATTATGCTGAGTGAGATAAGTCAGACGCAGAAGGACAATTACTACATGATACCACTTATATGGAGGAACCTAAAATAGTCAAACTCCAGTTGAGTAGATAAAGAAGATGTGAGACACACACACACACACACACACACACACACACAGCTGCTGAGCCTGCACTCTAGAACCTGTGAGCCATAACTACTGAGCCCGTGTGCCACAACTACTGAAGCCCGCGCCCCTAGAGCCCATGCTCTGCAACAAGAGAAGCCACTGCAATGAGAAGCACACACACTGCAATGAAGAGTAGCCCCCGCTCACTGCAACTAGAGAAGCCTGCGCGCACCAAGGAAGACCCAATGCAGCCATAAATAAATAAATAAATAAATAAATAAATAAATAAATAAAAATAATAAAACAGTCAAACTTATAAAAGCAGAGAATAGAATGGTGGTTGCCAGGGGATGGGGGAAGAGGGAAACGGGGAGGTGTTAGTCAAAGGGTGCAAAGTTTCAGTTATACAAGATGAACAAGTCCTAGAGAGCTAAGTACATAGCATAGTGCCTGGAATTAACAACACTGTATTATACGTGTAAAAACTTGCTAAGAGTGCAGGTCTTAAGTGTTCTTATAACAAATAATAATAGTAAGTAAAGAAGGCAGGAAAAACTTTGGGGGTGATGCATATGGTTAGGGCATAGATGGGGTGATAATTTCACAGATGTATATTTATCTCCAAGCTCATCAAGTTACATACACTAAATATGTCTAGCTTTTTGTACATCAATCATACTTCAATGAAATGGTTAAGAAAAAGAAAGAGGGGGGCTTCCCTGGTGGCGCAGTGGTTGAGAATCTGCCTGCCAGTGCAGGGGACACGGGTTCGAGCCCTGGTCTGGGAAGATCCCACATGCTGTGGAGCAACTGGACCCGTGAGCCACAACTACTGAGCCTGCGCGTCTGGAGCCTGTGCTCCGCAACAAGAGAGGCCGCGAGAGTGAGAGGCCCGTGCACTGCGATGAAGAGTGGCCCCCGCTTGCCACAACTAGAGAAAGCCCTCGCAGAAAAACGAAGACGCAACACAGCCATAAATAAAATAAATAAAAACTCACTTTAAAAAAAAAAAAAAAAAGAAAAGGGACTTCCCTCGTGGTCCAGTGGTAAGACTCCCTGTTTCCACCGCAGGGGGCATGGGTTCCATCCCTGGTCAGGGAACTAAGATCCTGCATGCTGTGCTGCGTGGCCAATAATAATAATAATAATAATAATAATAATAATAATAATAAATAAAATTAAAAAAGTTGAATAGGACGAGCTCCAAGGTGGGGGGAGGCACAGAGTTTCCATGCCCTCTCCTCATAGAATCTAGACACGCCGCCCTCCCGGCATGAAGGTGTGTTCACCAACCCAAAGCTCCTCCAGCCTCATGGTCTCAGGTTTGTATCACACAGGCACAACTGATTAAATCACACTCTTGAACCCAATCTCTTGTCCCTGTCCTACCTGTGGAGGTTGGGGATGGTGCTGAAGGTTCCAACCCTCTACTCACGTGGGAGGTTTTTCTGGTGCTCACCTCCACCCTGAACACATCCAGGGGCCCAGGTCTGAGTCACCTCATTAGCATAAACTCCAGTATGGTGGAAAAGGTCTCCTTATGAGTAACAAAAGACACTCCTATCGCTCAGGAAATTCCAAAGGTGTTAGGAACTCCGGGCCAGGAACTGGGGACAAAGACCAGGTATATTTTTTGTTATACCACACTTCCTGCTCACGAATCCGGCAGCTGATGCCAGCTATTGGCTGGACAAGTTGAAGCTGTCATTCTGAGCACCTGTCTGTGGCCTTTTCCCGTGTCCTAGGCTTCCTCACACTGTGGCAACTGGGTTCCAAGAGCAAGAGATCCCAGGCAGACCAGCAGAGCCACTTCTGCCAGAGACATAATCCTGCCCAGCCTCAGGGGTGGGGACTGTAGATCTCATCTCTCAGTGGGAGATGTGTCAATATCACTTTGTAAGCGGGGCCTGTAGGATAGGAGATCTTCCGTGGCCAACTTGGAATATATAACCTGCCACAAGTATGGAGACCCTATGGACACCTGTCCTTTTAGATCCAGGCCACGTTTTCCTGTGGACACGTCTGATGCACCTCCCTGGCGTCACGTCTATCTTCCAAACCACAAATGGTTTCTTTTTGTGAGAGTATTCATGGCCTTGCTATCCTGGAAGCTTCTTGAGGGCAGGGACCAGACCTTTAAGAATTTATAATGAAAGAATGAATAAATGAAGTAGCTTAGTGTAGTGACTAAGACAGAAGGCACTGGCATCAAACTACTTTGGTTCCAAGTGCCATTTGCAAGAGACCTAATCTTGTACAAGTTACTGTCAATATGCCTCAATTTCCTCATCTGTGAAATGGGTATAATAGTACTGTCTCATCCACAAGCTGTTTTGAGACTTAGAAAGAACACAATAAAAGTATATGCAAAAAAAAAAAAAAGTATAGTATACGCAGTGCTTGGTAAATAGTATGTGTTCAATGATTAGTTGGGTTTTGTTCTTGTTACTAATGAGCACTTATTATTATTAATGATGATAATAACGCATCCGCCTCAGTACCCATAATAGTAAATGTGAAGGTTAATTTTATGTGTCAACTTCACTAGGCCATAGGTTGCCCAGATATTTGGTTAAACATTATTCTGGGTGTGTCTGTGAGAGTGTTTCTGGATGAGATTAACATTTGAATGAGTAGATTGAATAAAGCAGAATCCACTGTAGGCTTGAGTAGAAAAGGTGGGGTAAAGGAGAATCTGCTGACTGTTTTCAAGCTGAGACATGGTTTCCTGCACTCAGACTGCAACTTACGCCATCAACTCTCCTGGTCCTTTGGCCTTTGGACTTAGACTAGAACTACCAGCTCTCCTGAGTTTCCAGCTCACAGCAGATGGCAGACTCGGGCACTTCTCAGCCTCCATAATTGTATGAGCCAATTCCTCATAATAAATCTCAGCCTCTTTCTTTCTCTCTCTGTCTCTCCATATTTTTCCTATTGGTTCTCTTTGAAGAACCCTAAGACAATAAACAGTACTGCATTTTTAAAAATAAATTTATTTATTTATTTATTTTTGGCTGTGTTGGGTCTTTGTTGCTGTGCGCTGGCTTTCTCTAGTTGCAGCGAGCAGGGCTACACTTTGTTGCGGTGCATGGGCTTCTCGTTGTGGTGGCTTCTCTCGTGGCAGAGCACGGGCTGTAGGCGCACGGGCTTCAGTAGTTGTGGCTTGAGGGTTTCAGTAGTTGTGGCGCATGGGCTCTAGAGTGCAGGTACAGCTTGTTCCCCCTCCTCAGTAGTTGTGGCACACGGGCTTAGTTGCTCCGCGCCATGTGGCATCTTCCCAGACCAGGGTTCAAACCTGTGTCCCCTGCATTGGCAGGCGGGTTCTTAATCACTGGGCCACCAGGGAAGTCCCAGGACTGCATTTTAATTCAAAGCACTTATCAGTGTATCTGAAATTATATATAAAAACAAATACAATATATAATATATATTTCAGGAGAAGCACAGCTTTCACTTTTACCAAGACCAGGTGATCCTCATGATGGTGATGTAGAGGGCAAATGGTCAATAACATCCTCATGATCGAGACAACCAAACAGAAGGAACTTTCAAAAAAAAAAAAGAAGGAACTTTCCTAGGGGCATTTGTGATGGTCCCACCAGGCAGGGGCCTGTCTGCAGCACCAGCCTTGTCCTCTAACCCATGCTGCCCAGTACACCAGCCACATGGGCTGCTGAGCTTTTGAAATTTATTTCAGTTTAAATTTAAAAGCTGATATTCAATTCAGTCATTGAAAAACTTATTTTATTTTTTGGCCGTGCTGCGTGGCTTGCGGGATATTAGTTCCCTGACCAGGGCTTGAACCCGGCCCTTGCCAGTGAAAATGCTGAGTCCTAACCACTGGACCGCCAGGGACTTCCCTTTAAGTATGTTTAGAACCCTTTGAGTATAGGAATCCACTTCAACAATAAATTTAAAAAATCTAAATACAGATCAAATATTTCTGATGAACATTTAGCGTCTGATTTGAAATGTGACACAAGTGTAAAATATACACCAGATTTCAAAGACTTAGTACCAAAGAGTATAAAATATCTCGATAATTTTTTGTATTGATTACCTGTGGAAATGATAATATTTTCACTCTATTGAGTTAAACAAAACATGTTAAAATGAATTGCATTATTCTAAACTCATTAAGTGATATATATTAAATGTATACAGCTTTTGTATGTAAATCATACCTCCATAAAGTGGTTTAAAAAAAAATTAGTTGAAAAAAAAATAGTTGAATTTGTTTCCTTTTGCTCTTTTTAATGCATTTTTATTTTTTATTTATTTATTTATTTTGGCTGTGTTGGGTCTTCGTTGCTGCATGTGGGCTTTCTCTAGTTGCCGCGAGCTGGGGCTACTCTTCGTTGCAGTGCGCAGGCTTCATTCTGGTGGCTTCTCTTGTTGGGGAGCATGGGCTCTAGGCGCATAGGCTTCAGTAGTTGTGGCTCACGGGCTATAGGCATGCGGGCTTCAGTAGTTGTGGCGTGTGGGCTCAGTAGTTGTGGTTCGCAGGCTCTAGAGAGGAGGCTCAGTAGCTGTGGTGCACGGACTTTGCTGCTCTGCGGCATGTGGGATCTTCCTAGACCAGGGATCTAACCCATGTCCCCTGCATTGGCAGGCGGATTCTTAACCACTGTGCCACCAGGAAGTCCCTTAATGCATTTTTAAAGCATTTCCAGAGAGATAAGCCAGCATGACACACCACACCTAGAAACCTTAGGAAACAAAGGAGCAAGCGGCAGCTGGCTTGGGGTCTGGAGGGGTGGGAGAAGATCCTAACATCTCTCACACCTGAATTCTGGACAGGACTTTCACCTTCAGGCCTCTACCTGTCCAGATGTCAGGGACAAAATCAGTGAACCCTCCAAGGAAGCTGGGGCCCAAGCAAACAGCCTGCCCTTGGGGCAGAGGCCCAAGCAGGTTGGCTGATGCTGCCTTGGTCACTCTCTGTCCAGGCTCAGCACCTGCTGGCCTGGGTGAGTCTGAAGATTTATCCTCATCTTACCCAGGAGAATCCAGAGATGATAGTGAGTAAAGCAAAAAAGAGAGGGACAGTATGTTACTTAAAGTTTTACTGGTAACCAAGAGAAGAACTGAAATAGTGATATATACAACAAAGGGGGGAATGGTGATAGCAGTGAGCTTAATCTCTGTTTATCACAGCACAAAGCCAAGATATAAGGTTGACAGTTGATCAAGCAAGAAATCGTGGTATTGGCTTGTTATTTAGAGATTGGGGAAATCACTGCAGGAAAACTGATAAAACTAAAAATGTACATTTAGGTTTAATGCCTTTTTCTTTCATTTGTTATATTTCACAGTTAAAAAAAAAAAAGTGGTTGGCCCCTTGGGGGCAGACTTGGGGGTAGGAGATCCAAAGAGAAGTTGGGCTGAGCACCGTGGTCTTTAGTATAAGCTTTGTTGTACTAGTTGCTGTTTTAACGATGTGCATGTGTCTTTATTTACCAAAAAATTCCCGTAACGTAATGAGTGATGGGTACAGCTTGTTCCTCCTCCTCATGATTACAGCCCTTGTTGGAATTGTGGACCCGTAGAATGGAGAGTGCAAGGTTCATTGTCATTGTGTGGACGAGCAAAAAGGTTTGGTGACTCAGCAAAGCCACAGAGCCCATTAGTGGCGAAGCTGGGCATTCTCGGGCTCCTACTCCAGCCTTCCTTCCACTGTGCCCGGCTTTCAGCATCAAATGTCAGCAAGTCTGACATGATTAAGACAAGGCAGCCATTTCTTTGGGCCATGGGTGCCCCTTATTGAAGGAATCTGGATCATATCCTGGGGTTTTGCTTCTTTCCATCAAGATAGCAAAGTACATGCACACCCTTGAGATCTTTTTGATTTCCTTCTTGCAATCTCTTACAGCAAGTTTAATTTTTATTCTGATTTTGAGGTGGTATTCCATGCACATAGGATAAAATCTGAAAGGAGCAAAAGGGTAAACAGTGAAAAGTCTCCTTCACAACCCTTCCCCCAGGTACTGAGACCCCTCCTCAAAGCCAGTACTGTCACCAGCTTCTTGCGTCTCCTTCCAGAGAGAGTCTACACGTCAATAACCATGTCTATATAATAGAATTTTTCTTATTGAGGCAGAATTGTGAATTTTTTTTCTGCATTGCTGTCCACAAAAATCAGAAGACTCTTGCTGAGTTATTAGTTAAAAGAGAGGCATGATGATAATCAAACACACCAAAGTGTTCAACATCATTTGCATTTCCACTAGGAAAAGGCAAATTAATGAGATGCTGCTAGAAATCCAGCAGAATGACTAAAATGAAAAAGACTGATTAAAAAAAAAAGTCAATAACACCAAGTGTTGGTGGGGATACATTGTTGATGGGAATGTGAAATGGAACAATTGCTTTGGAAAAAAATGTCACAGTTTCTTTTTTTTTTTTTTTTAAATGAACTTTTGATCTCCTTTTTTTAAATTTTTATTTATTTATTTATTTATTTTTGGCTGTGTTGGGTCTTCGTTTCTGTGCGAGGGCCTCCTCTAGTTGTGGCGAGCGGGGGCCACTCTTCATCGCGGTGCGCGGACCTCTCACTGTCGCGGCCTCTCTTGTTGCGGAGCACGGGCTCCAGACACGCAGGCTCAGTAGTTGTGGCTCACGGGCCTAGTTTCTCCACGGCATGTGGGATCTTCCCAGACCAGGGCTCGAACCCGTGTCTCCTGCATTGGTAGGCAGATTCTCAACCACTGCGCCACCAGGGAAGCCCCACAGTTTCTTTTTATTTTGAACACAAAACTAATTTATTTCCCTTCAGCCACCCCTGTTAGTGCAAGCTGGGTTTGATTCAGCAACTGCCCGCGGTGGTGAGGAGCAGTGGGGGCAGTGCCTTACTTCTAGCTTGAGATGATGCAAATTGTCCTCTTCTCTCTCTCACCTTCCCAAGCTGAACAGAGTGTAAAGCGTGTTTCTGTAAAGCTTGTTTCAAGTCCAGAAGTTGGCCCCGATGTGAGTGGCTAGAGACCACCGTCCTGGAGATGGCCTAGGGAAAGCACGTAAAGCCCTCTTTCTAGGGTTTGGGCCACACATAATGCAGAACTGAGCATCCTTTTGTGGACTTTCCCACTTGGGGGTTATTATTTTCATTACTATTATTCTTATGACTCATCTAATGTTCATGTCTAGTCAACCTGGTTAGGGTGAAGTCCAGTGTGCTGTGATAATTTGTAGGGACCAAGTATATCTTTTTTTTTTAAAAAAATATTTATTTATTTATTTATTTATTTATTTATTTCTGGTTGTGTTGGGTCTTAATTGCGGCACACAGAATCTTTTGTTGCGGCTCGAGGGCATCGCATGGGTTCTGTAGTTGCGGCACACGTGCTCAGTAGTTGCAGCGCATGGGCTTAGTTGCCCCGCGGCATGTGGGATTTTAGTTCCCTGACCAGGGATTGAACCTGAGTCCCCTGCATCGGAAGGTGGATTCTTAGCCACTTGGATCACCAGGGAAGTCCTGGACCAAGTATTTCCATCGAACTGACTCGCAGACGCCAAGTGAAGCTTCTGGTGCCTCCATTGGGGGGATGGACAGTGAGATCCAGTTCTTCTGACATCCATTGCCTTCTCCACTTGGGCCAGATTCGGTCTCAGCTGCATCTCAAGGATCCTTTCCAGTTTGATTTTGTTTTGGTTCTGGAGCTTCTGAACCAGGCCATCCTCAACCAACTCACTTCTCCTTTGCTGCTGAAACAAGAGGATGGAGTTTCCTCTCTCTCCCAATCCTGCAATAGGGTCAGACTGTGCCCAGTATCTGAAATCCCCCGCTGTTGTTGGAGAAGCTTTGAACGCACTGATTAGGGTTCTTTTGGAATGAAATGGGAGGGAAGATGTGTTCTTTTTGTTTACCAGTTTATTGTAAAAGGATATGATAGGGACTTCCCTGGTGGTCCAGTGGCTAAGACTCTGTGCTCCCTATGCAGGGGCTCCGGGTTCGATCCCTGGTCAGGGAACTAGATCCCACATGCATGCCACAACTAAAGACCCCACATGCTGCAGCGAAGATCCTGTGTGCCGCAGCTAAGACCCGGCGCAGCCAAATAAATAAATATTAAAAAAAAAAAAAAACTGCACTAAAAATAAAATCTATTTTTTTTTAAAAAAAGGGTATGATAAAGGATAGAGGTGAGCATCCAGATGGAAGAGATGTGTAGGGCAAGGTACGTGGGCAGGGGCACGGAGCTTCCATGCCCTTTCCGGGTGTATCACCCTCCCAGCACCTCCATGTGTTTACCAACCTCTCACAGTTTCTTATCAAACAAAACACACCTATCCTATGACCCGGCAATTCCACTCCTAGGTACTTACCCATGATATGTGACAATACATGTCTAAAAAGATTTGCACAAGAATATTCTTAGCAGCTTTATTCATAACGGCCCACACTGGAAACACCCTAGGTGTCCATCAACAGGAAATCCATAAACCATGATATACAACATGAATGAATCTCAAAAGCATGATACTGAGGGTAGAATTCAGATGCAAAAGAGTATATACTGTATGATTCCTTTTAGAGGACTTTCTAGAACAGGCCAAACGATCTCATTTCACCTGTGAAAAAGATCTCAACAGAAGTTGCCTTTGAGAGTTGCGGCAGAGATCGACTGGGCAAGGGCATGAAGAAATTGCCTGGGGTGATGGAAATGTTTTACATACAGAGGGTTTTTGCATTACACAGGTATATATACCTGTCCAAACTTGGTAAATGGCAAACTTAAGATTTGTGTATTTCATTGTATGTAATTTTTACTTTAAAAAAAGCAAACTATAAGCAACTGTAATTAATGATATGCATGCTGAATTGTTTAAGGGTGGAATGTCCTGATTTCTGTAACTTGTTTTGAAATGCATAACATTACATGAATTGTTGAATGGATAAATGGTCAGATAGCAAAAAAGCAAGTATAGAAAAATGTTAACTAGAATTTTGACGGATATATGGGTGTTCACTGCATATGCCTTTCAACTTTTCTGTGCGTTTGAAAATCTTTACAATAAAATATGGGTGGGGGAAAAAGAAAAAAAGAGAAGTATGGGTGGGAGTATACTTCATATCCAGAAGTAAGTACTTTTCTTTTGTTTCATTGTTACCGACTCACTGGTATCACATCCTTGCCCTGCATCAGAGCTGAGCTGGTCAACACAACTGCAGTACTGTTTGTCTTTCACTATCTCCAGCTGTTCACCCTGAGGGAAGTGGCCAAGAATAGGACTGTGTGCGGTTTCTGGCCACGAAGTTTCCCTGCTCTGAAGTTGGCTGATCATACAACAGTCACTATGCCCGGGGTTGGGGGGTTGGGGGGTTGGGGAGATTGCCCTCCACTCTGCTGTGTTGGATCTCCCATTTCTGCCTCTGGTGGTTTATTTCCTTCTACTGGAGGAACACATATGCCGGTAGCTTCCTGAGACATGATGTGTGGGAATGTTCCTATTTTACCCGCCCACTGGATCCATAGTTTAGCAGTGAGTAGAATTCTTGGTGGAAGATCATTTTCCTTCAGAATCTTGAAGGTGTGACTCCACCAGTGTAACTGTTGGGAAACCTGAAGCCGTTTTATTTCCTGTTTCCTTATGACTTGTGTTTTCTCTTTGGAAGCTTGTGGGATCTTATCTGTTCGCATTGTTCTGAAGTTTCTCAACATTGTGCTCTGGGGTGGGGTATTTTTGTTTGCTGGGCTGGTGCTTTCCCTCTGTAAACGCCTGTCCTTCAGATCTGGGAAATTTCCTTCAATTTTTTCATGGATGTTTTCCTTCTTTGCTTTTTCTTTGTTCTTTTTTTTTTTTTTTTTTTTCTATTACAGGATATTATTAGGATGGTTGGACCTCCTGGGCTGGTTCCCTGATGTTCTCACCATTTCCTATTTTCTCTCACTCCATGTTTTTGGGTCTTCTGAGAGATTTCCTCAACTTGCTGTTGCAGCCTTTCTGCTGAGTTTTTCCAGCTGGCTTGTTTTTAATTTCTGAGGGTTTTTTGTCGTTGTTTGTTTTAATCATCTGAACGTTCCTTTTTCTAAAAATAAATAAAAGCACTCCCTTCTTATTCATGGATGAATTATATTATCTTGAGTTATTGACAGTTTTTTTTTTTTTTAAGTTTCCTTCTCACTGCTCTGTTTTTGTTTTCTCCAAATTTACTTATTTTGATTATTTTGATTTCTACCTGCCATTCTGGAGGTTTTCATCATGTCTTTTAACCCATGGTTCCATTGCTGATCAGAGGTGGGAAACCAGGGGGTAATGGGAAGGTCTAAAGGAGTGGGAGGCTTCCTGGAGACCCTCCCCTGTTTGGTCTTTCCTCCTAGACTGGACAGTTTCCCCAGAGAAGAGCTCCCACCCTCCACCCTCCTACTCTGAAGTAACCTTCCAGCAGGAGGCGAGAAGGAGGGGGTTAGGGAGGCCCAAGATTCAGCCTAGGCTACTCAATCCTCTGGTCTTTGTTTTGTTTTCCAGGCCCTATGCCTGGAGTTACCCACTCCTGCCCCCCATACCCTCTGGTTTACCCTCTCTAGAGAGGGACCTCCAGTCCTTTGTAGGGGAAGGCAGTCACCCTGCCTGATGCATGACAGAGAGCCACCCAGGCTGCCCACTCCTGCTTCTCAGCTCTCAAACCATCTTCCTTACTGTACGCGCCCAACACCCCCAGTCCCAGAGGTGCCTGGGGCCGCCAGTTCCCAACCCTTTGACGAGTCTCTGCTCTCGATCTGCTGTTGATCAGCTTTTCCCACTGCTGGTCTAGGTGGTTAAACCAGTCTGCCCCCTCATTCCACCTTCCACTATCTCTTGTCTTCTCCATACTTTCTGTTCTAGAATGACGTGTCTTTTTTTTTGAAATTCCTCTTCTGAAATTCTAGTGGAATTTTGGATAGAAGGGACATTAGATACAGTACTTGCAACTAATCATGTCAACCTGGACATGGATACTGTCTGTTCATTTGCCTGTTAAGCATCTTCCCCAACAGACAGTAGGTTCCCTGACGGCAGGGATTCGTTTTGTTCATTTCACACTTTCAACATCTGGATAGTGACTGAAGCAAAATAAATGACTGAGCTTGAATGAAGGACCTAAGTAGGATATATGGTTGCATACATAACAGGCACTTGAGAAATAACTATGTAGCACATTCAGAAACACACATGGTCTAATATTTGCTTACTGAATTTTTTTTTAATTGAAGTATAGTTGATTTACAATGTTGTGTTAGTTTCAGGTGTACAGCAAAGTGATTCAGATACACACACACACACACACACACACACATATTCTTTTTCAGATTCTTTTTATTTAGTTTTAATTTTTAACTTTTTTGGACCATTGGTTGCCATGTGGAACATTGCAAATGGCCACTCAAGGCCAAACTTGGAGAAGTTTTAAATTAAGTTTTAAACTAACTCAGTTTTCATTTAAAGCTGATTTTCATATGTGGCGTGTACATTAACTTTATTATTTTATATATATTATTCTTTTATATTCCTGGTCAAACTTCTCATACGATGGAATTTCACTTTATCAATCTAGAGAAATAATGATCTCAATGTGGTCAAGTCACATGTTTGCTCAAAAACTCCTGTCTTATCAGAATAAAGTCCACACCCAGTCTGTAACTCAGCCTGCAGTTACCTCCAGGATTCTAGACCTGCAGCAGCACAAGTGCCGCTGCGTCAGGACTGAAGATGGCCGTGGGCCTCTAAATTCCTGGACTTTGTTCTTTCCGTGGAAAACTCTTTTCTTCTTCTTTTTTGTTTTTAATTTTAAAAAATTATTTGTTTATTTACTTTTGGCTGCTTTGGGTCTTCGTTGCTGCACGCGGGCTTTCTCTGGTTGCGGCAAGCGGGAGCTACTCTTTGTTGCGTTGCGCGGGCTTCTCGTTGCGGTGACTTCTCTTGTTGCAGAGCATGAGCTCTAGGCGCGCGGGCTTCAGTAGTTGCAGCACGTGGGCTCAGCTGTTGTGCCTCGTGGGCTCTAGAGTGCAGTCTCGGTAGTTGCGGCTCACGGGCTTAGTTGCTCCGCGGCACGTGGGATCTTCCTGGACCAGGGCTCGAATCCGTGTCCCCTGCATTGGCAGGCGGATTCTTAACCAATGAGCCACCAGGGAAGTCCAACTCTTTTCTTCTTATTCCATCAAGACCCATTCTACCCAGACCATCTTTCAACTCTCATCTCATTAGCATAACTATAGTTTTTTGCCTCCTGATAAGCACCATATTGTACCCCACTTCTGTAACCGAGCAGGACCCTATGAGGCTTTCCCAGAATAGACCCCCCCACCCATGTCCTCTGCCGCCTTTTGTCTGTAGAAAAACTTTAGTCAAAGAATAAATTTAATCAGACAAGCGAGAAAATGCAGAAAGAAAGGAAAACAGTCAAACAACACAAAATAATAATACTTTAGCCATTAAACAAAGTCAAGGACCTTTAGTTCTTCCTCAAGGGCTGTAGATACTGTTCTGAGCCATGTCCTTTGAGCTGTTTTGCAGAGACTGAAACCCCCAGCAGGTGGAAGAAGTTAACTGCATGCTGCCCACAAGCACGTAGACCCCAGACCAGTTGGAACCAGAAGGCTGATGATGTTGAGTCCCCGTTACCTCACCACCAACCAATCAGAAGAATGTCCGTGAGCTGATCACGCCCTGTTCCTTGAACACCGTAAGACCCCTCACCACCCCCTCCAGGGAAGGACACACAGTCTCGAGGGCATTATCCTGCTGTGGGCCCTTGTGCCTGGCAAAGCAATAAGAGCTACTCTTTTCCACTTCACCTAAGACTGAGTCTCCATGTTTCTATTAGGCTGAGTTTCAGCAACACTTCCAGCACTGAGCACAGAAGGCCTGAAATCCTGGCAACTGTGTCCTTGTCTGGTTCATTTCCTATCAGTCCATTATGCAACAACAGCACTGAAATATTTGTTCAGTTAAATTGTTGACTTGAGGCCCCACCCTTTTACTTGCTCCCGGTCTAAAGATAGGAAGGTAATTACACTTAGTAGTTGAGGTTTTTCATAGATTCGCTAGACATTTCTATCAGCAAAGGGACCACAGTTGCTCTACAGCCCTTGAAATCTCAACTCCTCTTTAAGGGGGATCTGTTTTTTTTTTTTTTTTGAACAACAGAAATTTATTTTCTCAAAAGTCTAGAGAAACTATGACTAGAAGTCCAAGATCAAGGTGTCAACAAGTTTGGCTTCTGAGGCCTCTCTCCTTGGGTTGCAGATGGCTACCACCTCACTGGGACCTCACGTGGTCTCCCCTCAGTCTATGTGTTGTCTGTGTCCTAATCTCCTCTTCTTAAAAGGACACCAGTCATGTTAGATTAGGGCCCACCCATATGACCTCATTTAACCTTAATTACACCTTTAAAAATCCTATCTTGAAATACTCACATGCTGAGGCATTGAGGGTTAGAAATTCAACATATGAATCTGGGAGAGACACAGTTCAGCCCGTAACACCCCTCTTCCTTGGACTAATATTATCTCCTCCTAACCAGCGTCTCCACACCTCCAATACCTTGTAGGGGGAGCTTTTTTTTTTTTTGAGCAGAGAAAGGTTTATTGCAGGGTCAAGCAAAGAGAACGGGCAGTGGTGCGTGCTCACAAACCCCGAACTCCCTGATGGTTTTGGGGGAAAAGTTTTTATAGGCAAAATTTGGGGTGAGGGCTGCAGGGTGCGTGGCCTTCCTCTGATTGGTTGGCTGTGAGGTAACAGGGCAGTGCTCCAGGAATCTTGTGCTCAGCCTGAAGTTGCCATCCTCCACCTGGCTGGGGGCCTTAGTTCCCAGCCAAGTTGTCAATGACTTGCCACGCGCAGTCTTAATTTGGATGTCCGGTGGTCGTCTGGGTGGATCTTCTCGAGTCCAAAGAGATAGAGCGATAGGATAATGAGAAAGATCGAGAGGAGAAAAGCCTTGGCCTCTGAGGGCTCCTTCACGGCCAGAGAACTTGTCTCTGCCAGATCTTGCAGGCAGTGTCGGTCACCACCTAAGGGCCTCCTTGAATCTACACAGCTCAGGAGAAGTCCCAGCCACCCTTCAGAGGGGAAGCTGTAGCCCAATAGGCGGATCGAGATTATGCCCTTTGAGTTCCCACGTTGGGCACCAGAAAAGATGTTGCAGGAAAGAGAGTGCGGCGCGAGAGGATGGTCACGTCCCAGGTCTCAGGCGAGTCCCTGGGGCGGCCGCCAAGTGTGGGTTCTTGGCTTTGTGCAGGAAAGAATTCAAGAGCGAGCCACAGTAAGGTGAAGGAAGGTTTATTCAGGGAGATACACACTCCACACACAGTGTGTGGGCCATCTCGGAAGGTGAGAGAGGCCTTCAAGGGGGATCTGAATGAACAAAGAAGAGATGCCCTTTGCTCTGGAAACGTTTATTTTGAAATAATTGCAAGACAAAAATGCTTAAAATAAAATTGTATAGAAAAGGTCTGATTTCAGAAAAATTGTTATAATACTGAACAACTGAATGAGTTACAGGAAGAGAAGACCTACAAGATGAAAATATTATTGGAAATAACTCCTCTGGACAATCCACTCTTTAACAGGGTAAGGGGAGTGTGAGCTGGTTATCACCTTGCAGACGGGCATGGCAGCAACATGTATCAAAGCTTTAAAAAACATTCACCTCTTTTAACCCAGTAACTCCATTTTGGGGGAATGCAGTCTAAAGAAATAAAGCTACAAAGATTCTTGTACATACATGTTCATCCCAGCATTCTTTCTCAAATAGGGAAATATCAGCTGCCTGATAATAGAGAAATTGGTTAAATTAAGGCACATGCGCATAATGGAATGAAAAGTAAGCAGTCATGAAAAATGTTCTAACAATGATTCAGCATGATTTCCCGATTTTGTTTAAAAACATGTTCATTATATACATACAGATGTAACTAGGAGGAGATATACCAAAATATTCTCACGTTAATGGTCTGCTAAGAGGACATTATCTCCAGAACTTGGTGTGAATCAGTAGGACATAGTAAATACTCAACACATTAAAAATAATTAAGGGGACTTCCCTGGTGGCGCAGTGGTTAAGAATCCGCCTGCCAGTGCAGGGGACACGGGTTCGAGCCCTGGTCCAGGAAGATCCCACATGCCGCGGAGCAACTAAGCCCGTGTGCCACAACTACTGAGCCTGCACTCTAGAGCCGGCAAGCCACAACTACTGAGCCCGCGAGCCAAAACTACTGAGGCTGTGCTCTAGAGCCCGTGCTCCGTAACAAGAGAAGCCACCGCAATGAGAAGCCACCGCAATGAGAAGCCAGCGCACCGCAACGAAGAGTAGCCCCTGCTCACCGCAACTAGAGAAAGCCCGCGTGCAGCAACGAAGACCCAACGCAGCCAAAAATAAATAAATTTTAAAAATAAAAATAATTAAGAATAACTAGAAAATGCATATGCAAAGGAGGAAAGTTCAACCTATTTTTGTCTGAATGAACATTAGTTATCTCTGATTAATGGTACCGTGTATGGTCTTTTCTTTATAGTTCTAGGTTGCGAATTTTCTAGAAGGGCCTTGTCATAACCTAAGTTATGGGGATCACAAAGAACAGATGTCCACCCCTTGGGCGGCCCCCGACAGGAGTTCGCCGCGGGCGCGGGGAGCCGGCACCTGGAAGCCGGGGTCCCGCTCGAGGCCGACCTGGGCGGGCGAGGCGGGGCCAGGACCGCGGCCGGAGCGCACAAAGATGGCTGGCGGCCCTCCCCGCGCCCGGCTCCCGGAGGCCGGAGCCGAGCGTTCCCGAGCGCTCCCGAGCGCTCCCGAGCGTCCCCGAAGCCTAGAGGAACCCCGGGAGCCGCGCGGGCGGGAGCGGCCCCGCCCCGGAGCCTGGGAGCGGCGGCGCCGGGGCGGGGGAGGGGAGGCCGGATGTGAGTGGAGCGGCCATTTCCTGTTTCTCTGCAGTTTTCCCCAGCTTTGGGTGGTGGCTGCTGCTGGGCTCCGGCTTCCCATCGGCGGAGGGCAAGGCGGCGTGGACAGCGGCCCCGGCACCCCGCGCCCCGCCGCCCGCAGCCGCGCGCCCGCCCGCCCGCCGTGCCCCGAGCTCTCCGCTCCTCGCCTCAGCGCCCGGCCGCCGCCGCCGCGGCCCAGAGAGCGGCCCAGATGCAGGCCATCAAGTGTGTGGTGGTGGGAGACGGGTGAGTGCGCGGGCCGGCCCGGGGGTCAGGGGCCGGGGGCCGGGGCTAGGGGCCTGGCGGGCGGGCGGGCGCCGCGGGCTGGCGTGGGGCCTGACCTGGCCTCTCCCGGGCGGGGGGCGTGGGCCGCCACCCTCCCCGGGACCGGGCGGCGCGGGCCTGGTTCCGGCTTTTTTTTTTGGTGGGTGGGGAGGAGGGAGGGGTCGGCGATCGGCGGCCGGAGGGAAAGTGAACTCCACCCTCCCGCTTTCTCCGCGGCCCGCTGACCGCCCGGCAGAACTCGCCTCGGGCCGCCACCCTCCCTCGTTTGCCTGTAGTTGGGGTGGGTTTAGGGAGTTGCCGTTCTTAAAAAAGGACCCCCTCTTGATTTTCCCATTAACCTCTCGAGTTTCATTGAGACTTTTCGTGGGTCCCGGCGGTCCCAGCTCGGTCGTAGGGGAGGAATATGTGCTCGGGCTGGTTGGGGGTGGATCCTAAACTGATTCGCCAGGGGGTGCCTTCCGCTTGTACTTAAGCCACTTTTCTGGTTTTTTAAGGGACACTCTGTTTGCTATTAAGGTGGGGAAACTTTTAGGATTTCTAGCTGCGAGGAGCTGGGTGTGCTTAAGACGGTTCCTTTCTCGGAACGTGGTGTGGTCATACATTAAAAAAAAAAAAGGAAAGAAAAATAAAAAGAAGAAAAAGCTGGCCTTCGCTTCATGCGTTAAGGTTTGGGATGTAGCAGAACAGCCTCGCTGAGCCGGGCCGCCCTGTGACTCAAGGCAGTTCTTTTCACTACTGTCTGTGGTGGTTCCCGGCCCTAAAGGAAGACTTGTCTTAGGCAGTTTTTTCCTCCCCTGGAAACAAGAATCTCAGTGTAATGCGAGCAAAATCGTGCGTCTCAGCGTGGCTCGAGTACAGGAGTGTTAACAAGGAAGCTCCAAGAATTACTACCAGTTGCAGCAAAGTCAGAATGCAACTGGTACCTATTTGGAGTCTTGTAAAGTCGAACGAAGAGTTCTGGCATCCCTGTACCCTAAACTTGTTATAAGGGCTGGTTTGCTTTTATGCCTCTCGATGAATTTATGAGTTCTCGGTTTCTTTAGATAATTGTAAATTAGGCATTTGACTTGTTTCTATAACTAATTCAGATCCATGAAGGACAATCAGACAACTGATTTTTTTAAAAAGATGCCCTCTGTATGATTTGTCAGGCTCACAAATGTGAAAGATTATTGACACTTCATAGTTCTGTCTATATAATTAAAAATTGTAAGTTTCTATTTAGGAATATGTATAGTAGTTTTGTGGTTTTTTTAATCCTTTAAAAGAAAGCTTTAATTTGGGGGGAAATGTTCAGTTAATTGGTTTAACAGTGAAATCACTAAATTCATTTAAATGAAGTTTTGATCCTTTTGCTACTGAATTAACTGAGCATATGTCACTGTCTTAGGAACATTTTAAATTATCTGAATTTCCTTTAAAAATTAAGAATGCGGAATCAGTAATACATACTAGTTTTCTTTAAGTCACATTGCTGATAATCCATTATCTAATCCTAGAATGTAATATTCTTATTTGAAAATTTTAAAAACATAAGCACAGCAGACATATTCAGTTTACTTAATTATACTTACAGACTATGGACCTCTACTGTTTGCCTTGGCTTGTTTATCTAGTCATATACTTGTTGAATGCCTACTGTGGGATCTGGATCCTTCCTTCATATCCCCACCTCACCACTTATGGGGAAACGCTGAGCGTATCACTCGTCCCCCAAGAGAGGTGCCTCAAGGGGAGATTGTGAGGATTAAACAAGATGCTGGATATTAAGTGCCTCACAGGTGCCTGGTCCCTACTGAGTGCTTAGTGAGTGCCAGCTGCCAGTATTTTTATTATTATTGCTGTTTTTATTACTCTGAGGCACTGCTAGGCTCTGTGGAAGGAGTGTTAGGCGTAAAACACGGTGACCTGGAGTTTTTCTTTCAGTTTTTTAGTACTATATTTGACATTGATGTTGACATTATAAGTGAAATGTACCTTTACGAAAAAAATTGAGCTGTATTACTTTAAATCAGGACTAACATGTAGCAGACAAGGCTTAAGTGAAAAATCTAGGTATATACTTTTTCCATCAAAAATATTTTTCTGCTTTTATCTGAATAAACTATATTCCTGGTGGGAATGTTTTATTAAAAAATTGTTAAAGCTGTAAGTGCGGGTCCAAATTTTGTGGCGTGAAAGTTGCTTCATGTTGTGGAATTTCAGGCAGTTAGGGGCAGTTTAAGCAGGGAAGGCAAACTGGTTGAGATTCCACAAATTGGAGGCTTCCTTATTTTAAAAATATTCTTGGGAATTCTGGTTAAAGGCTCTGTCATAACTATTATAATTAGCACCAATTAGCCTATATTCTTATTCTTCTTCTTTTTTTAGAAATTAGCTTCTGCCTCTGACATTGGTTTTTTTTAAATTAATTAATTAATTTTTGGCTGCATTGGGTCTTCGTTGCCATGCACGGGCTTTCTCTAGTTGCAGCGCGCGGGGGCTACTCTTCGTTGCGGTGCACGGGCTTCTCATTGCGGTGGCTTCTCTTGCTGCGGAGCACGGGCTCTAGGCGCGCGACCTTCAGTAGTTGCAGCACGCGGGCTCAGTAGTTGTGGCTTGCCGGCTCTAGAGTGCGGGCTCAGTAGTTGTGGCGCACGGGCTTAGCTGCTCCGCGGCATGTGGGATCTTCCCGGACCAGGGCTCGAACCCGTGCCCTCTGCAGTGGAAGCGCAGAGTCCTAACCACTGGACCGCCAGGGAGGTCCTGAACAGCCACTTTTAATTGTGCGTTGTTTCGGCTTTGCTTGACTGGGAGGCTGCGGGTGAGTGACTTGAGCCCCCGCCCCCCATTTCACTCCAGGTGGCGCTAGTGGTCTCTCCAGCCCAGTGTCCGATTTAGACATTGCTGTCCAGGAATTTTTTTAGTTGAGCATGATAAATGCCTTCCATGATGTCATCTTGATAGGAATGTACACCAGCTCCTGCCTACTTCCACTGAACAAGCAGTAATGGCGTGATCCATGAGTTTAAGTTTCTGCATTGCCTTCCAAATTTGTTTAGTATTTGAATCTGATCTTGGTTGGTAAAATTCTGTGTAATGTGTTTTTTGTTGTTGTTGTTGTTTTAATTTCAGGTGATAATTCCAGCTAAAAGTTTGGGGTTGGGTTCAGTGAAGGAGTATCAGGAGTCCATTTTTATAAACCTTAAAGCCGCCCTTTATAATCTGTCTTTTGCATTAATCAGTTAATGTCTTCGTACTTACTACTTTTTCACCTCTGTATCATCAGGTAGCTCTAACTTAGAATTGTAGTCTTCCTAGAAAGGAGATGTTTTACCAGGGATCCTGCTACCAGGGCAGTTACCACATGTCACCAGACGGAATTTTTTCTTGCAGCATCTTAATGTGAAAAATGTCAAACATGGAAAAGTTGGAAGAATTGTGCAGTGAACACTCATATACCCACCACCTAGATTCTGTAATCAACAGTTTGCTCTATTTGCTTTATCACATGGGAACATGTTCCCATTTGGGGGCAGTAGTTTAAGAGGATATGATACAGAAGTTGATTTTGGAAGGAGAATGGGGGTGACACACATATAAATTCTTGGTTTTGAACTCTGCATCTTTAGCTGACCCATATAATCAGCTATCCCAGGGTTAGGCTTGGTGGTTCTAGAAGGACAGTCTGGAGTAACGGCTGCTTCAGATTTGAACTCTATCATAGGTGGCATCTTCAGCCTTGAGTGTTCTAGTAACTTCAGTGTTGAGAATCTGAACTTTTTGAAGCCTCCAATGCTGATAATGACTGGCTTTCTGTAAGTTGGTTGGAATGTCCCCTGTTGGTGGCAGAACATCAGAATTTCAGTTAGGGTTTTGTGTTTTTGTAGCACTGAATTGCTCTATTAATCCATAAATTTTCTGAACTTACTCTCTGCGTAGTTATACATTTACTGAAGGCCTGGTGTCTTCAGTAAATGTATAACTGAAGTCCCAAAACCCATTTCTTGGCATAAATTGAGGACTTTCATTCAGGGTCTTTCATTAATGCAATAAGTGTAAATATATATTTGATACTTATAATTCACATTCCACTACATTCTATTAATTTGTTCTTAAGATCCTAGGTACTTTTAGGGGTTAGGGGAGGGGGAATTAGAAGGGAGTCAGAAGGGACAAAATTCCAGTTATAAATAAGTACTAGGGATGTAATGTACAACATGATAAAGGTAATTAACACTGCTGTATGTTATAGATGAAAGTTGTTAAGAGAATAAATCCTAAGAGTTCTCATCACAAGGAAAAAAATTTTTTTTCTATTTCTTTAATGTTGTACCTTTAAGAGATGATAGATGTTCACTAAACCTATTGTGGTAATCATTTCATGATGTATATAAGTTGAATCATTGTTAAACGCCTTAAACTTATATAGTGCTGTATGTAAAATATACTGCTATAAAACTGGGGAAAAATGATCTAGGTACTTTTAGACAGTAATACAGGCTCCTTATTTTGGTTTACAGTAGTCATTGGAGAAATCTGGTTTTTCTGTCCTACTAAGATCAATTTATCTTTTTTATTTTTTTAAGGCAATGCAGAATCTTCTTCTTTTTGAGTTTCCTGGATCCCTTACTTTTTTCTTTTCTTTCTTTCTTTCTTTTTTTTTTTTGTCTGCTCCGGGTGGTGTGTCGCATCTTATTAGTTCCCCCATCGGGGCTCGAACCCATGCTCCCTGCAGTGGAAGCACAGAGTCTTAACCCCTGGACCGCCAGGGAAGTCCATCCCTTACTTTTTTTAAAAAATTTATTTTATTTTTGGCTGCATTGGGTCTTCGTTGCTGTGCACGCGGTCTTTTCTCTGGTTGCGGCGAGCGGGGGCTGCTCTTCGTTGCCGTGCGAGGGCTTCTCATTGCAGTGGCTTCTTGTTGCAGAGCAAGGGCTCTAGGCGCATGGGCTTCAGTAGTTGTGGCACATGGGCTCAGTAGTTGTGGCTCACAGGCTTTATTGCTCCGCGGCATGTGAGATCTTCCTGCACCGGGGCTCAAACCCGTGTCCCCTGCGTTGTCAGGCACATTCTTAACCACTGCACCACCAGGGAAGCCCCATCCCTTATTTTTTTAACATGAGGAAATTGCCAGTGTTTTTAGATTTATCGATTTTTATGTGCTTTTAAGTTTTGGTTTATAGGTTTCAGGAAGTAACACTGAAGTTTACCGAAAATTTTTTAAGGAAAGGTTTTCCTTGAGGTTCTCCTAATGGAAAAATAAAGGACATAGCAGGAACATAATTTACCGGCTTTGGTCTTGATTATTTCTACAAGATAGAGCAGAAGCACAGATAGGTTAAAAAAATGTGCTCAATTGCCGTTAGATTAAAATGTTGTGTGATGACTCACTGTCACTTAAATAAATATTTTCTATCTACATTGTCAACTTTGTAACCCGTAAAAGAGCTAGTAACAGTTGCGATTATTTATCACAAATAAGATACTTCTTAAGGAAAAAAAAAAATGTGTTTATGTGAATGTTCTTCTAGTAGACTCATGTTCACTTTCTAGAGTTACAGCATCTTTCAAAGATTAAAAAGAGACCTAACCGAGTAGTTAAATATATAAAATTGGAAATTCCAAAGCAAATAGTAACTTCCAGAAATTATGCAGCAGCATCAGTCAAGACTGACCAAATAACTGCTTCCATTCTTTCTGTGGGGAAAAGCTGTGACTTTGTCTGAGCCGATGTTGACTTTGGCCTCTACCATTTATTTATGGAATGTGTTTAAAAGCGGTGAGTAAATACACTAATGGGAGGTAAATAACTTTTGCTTTTTATCTGTTTTTTAAAATTAAGTAAACATTTAAATCAAAGGTTGGACATGTACTTATTTAAAAAGTCAGAATTTTATACTTTACTAATTTTCTTATAGAATACAGCTTTTTAGCAAATGATGATTGGTAATAAAATTTCATTTATTATTAGGTGATGCCAGTAGAATTCTTTACAGTTAAACCTTTCAAAAGATGAAACCTCAGCTGAAGGTGGAGTTTCAGGAAAAGAAATTTTGGAGCATTTAAAACACAGTTGCTGGTATTTATAGTGATGGCTTTGTTCCTCATACATATAGGAGAAACTTAGGACAGGGTCTTGAAGTGAAACTGATATTTTAACATAACAGTTAAAACTTTTAGAGCTTCTTGTCTTTGACATTAAGAGGCAATAACTATTAACATTTTTACACAGCAACATTTGTAATTTTGCAAAGAGATTCACTTATCATGGCCTTAGAGTCCACTCTCTTCCTCAGCTACCACATCCAGCCCCTTGCCAAGCCACGCTTGTTCTTCCCCACGTCTCGGTAGCTCTTGGAGTGGCCCACTTCTCTGCACCCTGAAACCCCCTCCACGGTCCAGGCCACCAGGGCTGGTTCCTGGAACACAGTGGCAGCTGCTTCCTTGTTTTCAGCCTCCAGTTTCAGCTTCTTTGGTCCTCTTTCCACACTGTCATCAGAGGCTTCTTCTAAAAATGCAAATCTAATGGTTTCTCGGCAACTAAAATCCTCTGTTACTTCCCAAGTAGGATCAAGTTCCAGGCCCTTAACGAGAAGAGAGGACAACTTCTTCAGATTTCCCTCTGCCACTTCCCCCTTCTTATTTCGTCCTTCAGTTTTACTGGGCTTCTTGTAGTCTGGGCCTCCCCATGTGCTGTTGCGTTTGCCTAGAATGTTCCTCCTTGCTGTGTCCCCACTCATCAGTCTCAATGACATTGCTGCCTCTTCTGCCTCCAAGACTAGGTTAGATCCCTTTGCTGTAAATTTCCAGAGCATCTTTAGTAACACTTACCACACCTATAATTTTATGTAATGACTGCATTTTTCATTTTTTAGTTTAATAACTGCATAAGTTCCATGAGATCTTGTTCATTGCAGTATCTTTAGCACCTAGTGTACTTCTGGCATAGCACCCAATTTGCTGGTATTGATTGAAATTGCATTAATGCTCACAGTGGTTTGGTGATGGAGTTGGTAGTTTTGCATCCATCTTACAGTTGAGAAAACTGAGGCATAAGGAAGTTGAAACTTAAACAGTTCCAGCCAGTAAGTGGTAGAGTTGGCTATGGGTTGCACATCCGGGGCAATGACTTCAGATATCTCAGACTCCTACTCATTCAGGTTTTTTTTTTTTTTTTTTTAACATTCTAAGCTTTTAACAAAATGTATGGCTATTGAGTCATTTCTGTTTAGAAGGCTAGGAGTTGGACGCTAGCTCCTGATGATGTCATGTTTGACTATGAGGTCTTTGGGGTGAGGGAGTTCCAGCTTTTGTTAAACCTTGATAATGTTTTGAGTGCAGCAAGTATTGGCAAGACTGCCTGGGCCTGTAATCTGCTCTTGTTGAGAGGTTTTTGCTAAGAGTGCAGGGAAAATAGAAAAGCACTTAACTTCTTTATGGTGAGTCCTAATTTATAGTAGTAATTGAGATTGAACAACAAAATCTTTCGACTCAGAACTCCAGTGTATCTCGTGACCTTGGTGAGCCAACAGGGGACAGCAGGGAGATGGGCCCATGTAAGGAGCATTTATTTGGTGAGCCCTTGGGAGACCAGGGACTCTGAGAAGCCCCTGAAGCCACCCTGTGAATGTTGTCAAATTTGGAGAACGTGTGTTGGCTACTGGTGCAGTGATCGTCTTAATTTTTAGGTGATATCCCCTTGAAAAAATTTTCAGGTGGTTGGGAGACTTTCATCACCGCCCTGGCACACTGTATCTGCTTCCAGTTGTGCGGGAGGCCCTCCTGTCTTGGGAGTATTTCTACACTCTTCTCTGTTACTTCTCCTCTTTGCAGCTGTTTGGGAAGTTTACTCCAGCGTCCCTGAGCCATTAATTAATATGTCTGGGACGTAATGTGTTAGCTGCTCTAAAAGTTTATGGGGGATGTGAGGATGTGGCAAGGTGGCACGTGAATGCAGATGAATTAAAGTGAGAGCAGTTGTGTGTGGTGGTTGGTGACTAAGCACTCTCCTTAGAGAACAGTTGTCACTGATGGCCAGAGGGAAGGCTTTAGGAAGGTGGTGGGATTTGAGCTGCCACTCGGAGGCAGCAAAATATATTACTTAGCAACAAAATGGAAGCTGGAGAGGAAAGCTATGTTTGCATATTAGTATTCATCAAAATAATTTGAGAATAGATTTGCAGATTCTTGGATGAAAGCCTTCTAGAGATCTTCACAGAAGAGACTTTCAGTTTAAAAATACTTTTCCCGGGGACATCCCTCGTGGTGCAGTGGTTAAGAATCCACCTGCCCATGCAGGGGACATGGGTTCCATCCCTGGTCTGGGAAGATCCCACATGCTGCGGAGCAACTAAGCCCGTGCGCCACAGCTACTGAGGCTGCGCTCTAGAGCCCGCGAGCCACAGCTACTGAGCCTGTATGCCACAACAACTGAAGCCCACACACCTGGAGCCCGTGCTCCGCAACAAGAGAAGTCACCAAAATGCTCGTGCACTGCAACGAAGAGTAGCCCCCACTCGCCGCAACTAGAGAAAGCCCGTGCGCAGCAACGAAGACCCAACACAGCCATCAATCAATCAATTTAAAATACTGTTCCTGTTCCACCTTGTGCTTATTAACAAGTATTTCTTTTTTTTTTTTTTTTTTTTTTATAAATTTATTTATTTAATTTGGGCTGCGTTGGGTCTTTGTTGCGGTGAGTGGGCTTCTCATTGCGGTGGCTTCTCTTGTTGCGGAGCACGGGCTCTAGGCGCACGGGCTTCAGTAGTTGTGGCACGCAGGCTCAGTAGTTGTGGCTCGTGGGCTCTAGAGCGCAGGCTCAGTAGTTGTGGCGCACGGGCTTAGTTGCTCCGCGGCATGTGGGATCTTCCGGGATCAGGGCTCAAACCCGTGTCCCCTGCATTGGCAGGCGGATTCTCAACCACTGCGCCACCAGGGAAGTCCCAACAAGTATTTCTTGACTACTAGTGCTAATACCTAAAGCCAAAACAGTGTGTGAAGCCTCTGGACTCTGCCTTCCTGAGTAGTTCTAGTTTGTTTACTTTAAATTTCAGGATAAAACTATGTGTAGTGTTAAATAAAAGGTTATAGAAACTGTTTAGGGCTAAGTACTTGATGTGTACTTCTTGATTTTTCTATAAGTTATTTTCACCGAATAATGAAATCTAAGACTGCATTCATGTTGACTAAGCAACTTACACCATTTTTTTCTCTCTTCAGAGCTGTAGGTAAAACTTGCCTCCTGATCAGTTACACGACCAATGCCTTTCCTGGAGAGTATATCCCCACTGTGTAAGTATCTTGAGTTAAACTGGAAATGAACTTGTCTGTGCTATGTTGCTTTGGATTCTGTTGACCTTTGTTCTGCTCTGCCTTTCTTAATCCTTATGCAAATAGATGTGATTAATTTTCCTCTCAATCACTGAAGTCTCATTATAAGGTATTTGGACTTTTAAAAAATACTTAATCTAATGTAAAGTTTCTGCACAGTGATGAAGCACACAGCTTTCCTAATTGGTTTTTAGATATTCAGGAAGTGAAGGTTAAACCAACTGTGAAGTACAGAGACTGGATAATATAAGAGTTTTGGATAAGTTTGGCTTTCTGGGCTCTTTGTGTGAAGGGTCAAGGAACTGGAACAAAATACTCCATTATGGTTTAATTGGCCTTTTCTGGCGAGTAATCCAACGGTTACATGTCACTGTTGAGTTATTGGGCTTTGGAATTGAAACCAGGGTGTGTGTGCGTGGTGGAGTGTAGAGTGGGGGGACGGATGGGAGGACAGAATCAGCTACTGAGCTGCTTATTCCCTGTTGGCAGCAGAACTGGGCGGGGGTGGAAGAGTGCTTTTCTGATGATGGGGTTACCAGGGAGCCTCGACACGCACCGCCCTGCGGCCGGGAGCTCTGTCCTCATGGCTGCGGTGCTGGTGGAGAGGAAACGCCTCACTTCCCACTGTGCTCACCCCCTCAGACACAACAGGTACATCTCGGTGTCCTGTGTGTGTTTTAATCTAAGTGGGATCACACTGTCCTGAATTTATGGTGGGGACTTTCTTAATCTCCACATGTAGCTAGAGCTAAATCATTAACAGCTGTTACTGACTGAAGTGCTGTAGCGGACTTAACCACTGGTCACTTGGCATTGCGAACAGGGCTGGCTCAACGTCATTGCACGTGTCTTTGTGCACATGTGATGGATAATTAGAGGAACTGTGGCAAAGCAAAGGAACGGACACTTTACACTGTGATAGATGCTACACAGCTGCTGTCCCGAAGGCTGTCACTTTGAGAAGCTGTGACGGAAACACCCCCTTCACACATACTGTGGTTAACATGAGTTGAAAAAAGTGACCTCATCATTTGCATTTCTGGTCACCGGTGAGGTTAAAATCTTTTGAATGTTTACTGTCCGTGTATACTAGTGTTCTGTGAATTGCCTTTTGAAATCCCTTGCTTGTTTTTCCACTGAAAATTCTTCTTACTGATGGAACTTGTGTATATGAGAAATATTTATCCCTCTGTCTCTCATTTGTCTTTGAACTTTGTTATGGTGTCCTCTGCTTTTTTATGTAAACATGCCATTCTGCCTTTTCCCTGAGTTTAATGTCTTATTAAAAAGGTTCTGTAGGATTTTTGTAGCTGAAGTTTTTATTTTTCATTCATTTAGAGTTTATTTTTTGGTATGGTATGAGGCAGGAGCCTGATTCTTCTTCACAGGTTGAAAAAAAAAAAGTCCCAGTACTGTTTTGAATAATCTATCATCTTCCCGCTGAAGCAGAAATACAGCATATGAGACCTTTTCTTTATGAAAGCTGGTTTGGTCATTAACTTTTATAAATCATAGTGGAACTTACTCAGACCATGACTTTGCTGTCACAGTGTAGTAAGATCCTAAGTTTTAGTCTTAAGTATGCAAAAATTAATTCTAGAATTCTATTTTAAAGGCTGATGTGTTGTATTCTGCTTGGCACTTGCCCTGGTTTACCTTGTGATGCCAGATTTTAATGAGCTACTCCATGGTACTCGCCGTAATTTTTTAATGTCAACCTTATTTTCCCCCTGTCAGCCTGTAGGCCTTCTAGGCTTCCTCCTCTTATAGTTAAACTAATTTGTGTGTAGCAGCCTCAAATTAATTTAAATACCTGTGTGAACTCACTTTGAAAACATTACACAATAGCTTCTCAGATCCAGTTTGCTTTGCGTTACCCTGCACTTTGGTCACAGGGTGGATGACCAGGGCTCAGCTTGTGTGTGGGGGGGGGGGGGGTTCTGGAAACAGTGCCAGTGCAGCCGCCCTGGCGTGCCCCCTGAGAATGACTCACACGTGGACATGGAAAAGTCAACACGTGGGGTTTGAAAGAGGGATTAATTTTATACTTTATTTCTTCCTGGGGAGAAAAACCTTAATGTTTTCTTTATTAAAGGCAAGCAGGTCTTTATTGCTGACAGCAACTTGTTTTGGTTAAATTTAGTAGCTTGTTCCTGTTTCTCGGGTGTTTTTCTCAAGTGCTGCCTTTGTTTCCCTTACACTCCAGTTCCCGTTTTCCCTCTGCTTCTCAGCTCTCGGGAGGCCTCGCCGCGCACCTGCAGGCGGGGCTGGGCATCTGCTGGCCTGGCCGCCTCTGGGCCTGCCTCGGCCTCCTCAGCTCTCTGCGCCTGCAACCCCAGCCTGGGCACCACTCAGCTCCCAGGTCTGTGCCTTGTGCTGCACGGCTAGAGACTAACCATTTTCGCTCTGTCCCACAGCTTTGACAACTATTCTGCCAATGTTATGGTGGATGGAAAACCGGTGAATCTGGGCTTGTGGGATACGGCTGGACAAGAAGATTATGACCGATTGCGCCCCCTCTCCTATCCGCAGACGGTAAGGAGCACAACTGATGTGTAGTTTGTCCTTCGCAATTCCTGATTATTTAATTCATATCACCTCTGGATTTGCTTATATTGCCGTCTTCTGGGTATATCGAGTAATAATAACGTTAAATTAGTTCAATAGTGAATATATCCGCCTAGATGCAAACCAGGGTTTTGTTTGTTTTTATTTTTTGAGCATTACCAGTTATCAACTATGGCGCTGTGCGTTTTACATTCTTCCGTGTAGTTTTAGGACAGCCGTGTGAAATAGGTACTGTTTTGTTTTGGCTAAATAGTTGTAAGAGCAATTAGTTTCCAGATTAGTTTGCTTTGTGACAGTTTTGTACCACAGAATCAAATTAAGCAGTGAAGATTAAGGTTTCTTTAGATCAAGTTAGTAACTAATCTTACAGGTTTAATACTGTTTTTCTATAAAATACATGTTCGTTTTTTTGCAGCTTTAGTACCTAAATCTTCTCAATGTAGATTGAGGTTTTAGCTTTATAAACATGTGTCCACTGTGTCCAGTCAGAAAACTGTTAGATTGGGTTTGCTTGCGTATCTGCTATTAGCTTGTCTCGTTACCAGAGCTAATTATACGGAGCTGTAGCTGGTGGAGACATGGTCAGAAGCCACTTTTCTCTCAATAAGCAGTTGTCTTACTTGTATCATTTGCTTCTTGTAACATGTCTGTTCTTTGTTTTAAAAGTGCTTTTTAAAACAGCTCTGGAGAGTTAGTGACTAACTGACCAGGGCAGTTTGCACAGAGGCAGCTGAGCGAATTCCTTGGGTTCAAATTCCGCCCTCCCTTCCTCGCCGTGTGACCGGGCAGGTTTCTTCACCTCTAGTCCTGCCCCGTTTCCTCGCAGGGCTGGATGAGGAGAGATGTAGAGCGTAGAGCACGCAGAACAGCCCCGGGCGAGTCGCTGCTGTTGGGACTCCGCCTTGTGTTTGTGTAGCTGTGCTGGTAGATGTGGGGAGGCCCTCGGTTCCGAGCTGCATCCAGAGGAGAGGAAGATGCCGGACCTGCTCGCAGCGAGCCGGGCAGCCAGAGGGGTTGGGGTCAGGGAAACATCCCGGAGAAGGCAGGCCTCTGCCCTTGCACTGATTTAATTATCACTTTGTTCTGGGGGGGAGTGTGAGTGAAGAGTTAATTAGTCCTAGTCTACCCAAATCTTGTTTTTTGTTTTTGAAATACGGCTTTTTCCAAGCAAAACTTACTGTCTTTTCCATTTGCTTTCTGCTAGAGGAATTGCCAAGTTTCTTTCTTTCTTTCTTTTTTTGGTCCGCGGCATATGGGATCTTAGTTCCCCGACCAGGGGTTGAACCCACACACCCTGCATTGCAAGTGTGGAGTCTTAACCACTGGACTGCCAGGGAAGTCCAAGCACAGTTTCTTTGAGCTGTGGATTTTTGCTGATTGTCCTTTAGCTGAATTCTGGGAAGAGTGCTAAACAAAGACCAAAACCATAAAATGGGAGGCTTGAATTGGCTGGCTTCTCAGTTAATCTCCAGGTAAAAGTTAACTGTGATTACGTATTAACAATCAGCCCATAGTCACCAAATGGTTTGAATTCTTCAGTATTTTTCAGTAGAATAGTTTAGGAAACTGTTCTATCCCCAGTGGGTGCTTGCTGAGTCCAGGTTTCAAAGGCATCTGCATTGAGTGGTAGAGTAGGAGTCACCAGTCAACTGGATACATCTGGGAGGGCGGCGTGTCACTACTGAGAAATGAGAACCATCTGCTGTGACTCAGGGGGTCCAGGGCAGGGTGCGGCTTCTTCCTCTGAGGTGGTCACTCGCAGTAAGTCCAAGGTGACTTGGCAGGATCCGCACTTTGCATGCTGAAGAACACCTAGATAAGTGACACATTGAATCAGGCTGTAGTGTGTGAGGCCTGAAATTCAAGTGGGTGTTGTCCTTTCGGGGCCAGGACTTGAACTTTTCACATCCCATCTGGGGAAGGCAGTGGACCTGACCCACCCCTCGCCAGCTTAGGAGCAGAGAGGGGCGGGCACCCAACTAGCAGTTAAAGCTGTGCCTGCTTGGACTCCTTTGGAGACGAGAGGGTTATCTTGGCTACTGAAGGTCGCCCCGAGTGCTGAGATGCTGGGGCCTGGAGGGTCTCCTTCCTGGGCCATGCTGTCCTGCCAGGAGGAGCAGACCCTGGAAGTGACAGGCTGGCACCTGGATTTCTTCATGGCAAAGAGAAACCTCTGAACTTTGTACTAAATGAAACCCAGTCTCTGGTTTGCAGGCCTGTTTCTGTGGCTCATCCATGATTCTGCCCTGACCCACTCCTGAAGGGCCAGCTGGATGGTTTCATACCAAGATCTCCCCACTCTCTAGGTCTTCGTGACCTACAAAGAGACATGTGTTTCCTGTGGTCATTTAATCCTGGCATCCTCTGTGTAGCTGAGTTAAAACTGTTTAAACCATTAGTTTCCACTTGGTTCTCCAAAAGGTGGTGGGCACGGGGTCATCATTCGGAGCGGTGAGGTCCAGCCCCCTCATTCTCCTGGGAGAGGCTGGTCCGTTTGCAGGCGGCTCCACTGGCAGGCGGGCGGGCGGGCCAGAGCGCCAAGGGCTGCTGTCATTTTGGGGCCTGTGAGGGAGATCGGGCTGCGGCACGGGAGTCGAGGTCGGTGGAGGCCCAGCGGCGTCCGGTGTGGGGAGGGCAGGCCACCACAGAGGGAGAGTAGCCTTCAAACCCAAAGGGAGATGGGCCTGAGACCCAAGACAGCAGCTCAGGAGGAATGACGCCGCTCCAGGGCACGGGAGTGACCCTGTGAGGAGGGCTGAGGGCAGAAGGACAGCGCGAACGCCGTGTGGGGCGTCGGGTCGGAGAGCAGAGGTGGGAGGGACCGGGCACTTGACGTTAGTCGTCAGAAGCGCCAGAGGCGTTTTCTTCAAGCTGCGATTGGGCTGGGGCAGAAGGAAGAGGAAGGAACAGGCAGGTGGTGTCACATTAACGTAGGACGGAAAGCAGGTTTCTTCTCCATCAGAAAGATGTTCTGAAAGATGGAAAAGGGTAGAACAGATGTGGTTAAAGGCTGTTCTGAAGCTGAGTTTTTGTGGCCGATCCCCATGAGTCCCTCTATCACAACGAAGCTTTGGCATCACTACAAGGTCTTGGGAGGACCAGGCTTCAAAAATAACCCATAGATTAAATCAGGGTAGTTAGAGAAACTTCAACATTCGCTGTAAATTGTAAATCGGAGAAGCTTGAGTAAGATGAAATTAAAATAGTTGTCTGGCCTGTCTTTCTCTTGATTCTAGAATTCCAGGTTCTCTGTTGCTGAAGAGCAAGTCTTCAGTTCTTACTGGAACAGAGGAGTGAATTGAAAGCACAGTGATACACGCTGGAAGTGCGGTCACTTCTGGGCGGCCCCTGCATGCACACGGGGGGCGGGAGCAGCGCTGTCCTTTCAGTAGAGCGGGTCCCTGAATCTGAGCCGCGCTCCCGTGAGGTCACAGCCCTCACACCCGGCCGCCTCCCTGGACAGCGTCTCGGCCGAGAGGCCTGCTGTGCAGACGGCCGCGTCTCCTGTTGGCTCCAGCTGGGCTCCTGTCTGAGAACTTGGCCGGAGAGCTTTGAGAGGTGTGTCGTTGCTGATGGACGCCCTCGCTGAGGGTGGGACACGCCTCTGGCACGTCCTTGCTGAGCGGAAGCCATGGGCTTCATGCTGGGGAAGGAACCTCCCTGTGCCACCACAGGTTGAAGGCGCGTCTCGGTCTCCACCGTCTCTGACCTTCACTGGGTGACGGAGCGATTCAGCAGCGCCTGGCGTTATAGACCCGCTAGATCATCATCTGCTTTTAGATCCCTTGGGAGGGTTGAGACAAAATTCAGATGAAGAATAGGTAACTGGTTATATTGATTTTTCTTCTCACCTTTTACTAAACTCAAACAAAGTTCTCATGCATTACTAGGTTGGAGAAACGTATGGTAAGGATATACCCTCCAGGGGCAAAGACAAGCCTATTGCCGTATGTAAAACTTTCAATCAACTTCAGTTTCAAGCTTTATCTGTTCTCTGATTTCACTTAGTTTTCCTAGGATTTCCTATTGAGCCTCACGTTCCTTGAGTGTTTTATATTTAACGCACTCAAGGTTGGGGTTTTGCCTGACAGTTTTACCTACTGGCTTGAATCAGAGCAGTGTGTGAACTGCTTTCCTCCCCCTCCCAGGGGACAGGAGCAGCTGTCGTGAAAGGGCCCCTGTCCAGGCTGGTTGGGGAAGGAGTGCGGGGCTCTACCTTGCAGCTCACGTGACCCGAGTGCTTGGCGGGAGCGGGACTAACCACGCTGCGGGCCCTCCTTCCTCTTGCTTTGGTGTCCGGTGCAGGGCCTGTTGGGCGAGGCTGCACAGCGCTGGTGAGCTAACCCACCCCTGCTTTGAGATGTTGTGATCAGCCCAGGTGCCGAGATGCTGTGGTGATTCTTGGACAAGCTTGTGCATGTGCTAGCATTTTCAGTGTCATTTACGAAAAGCTATTGTGTGGGATGTTTCTTCCCTTTCAGGTACAAGATATCAGCTGGATGATCGAAAGTGTTAACTTGGGAATTGTGTGCATTTCACAGAGTAGCCTAATTGCCTTTTTCCAGGAAAGTGTTTCATAAATCTAGCATTTTAGAAACTCTTAGGCATTTTTTAATATGGGTAAATATTTAAATTTCCCTTTTTCTTTTTTGGCCACGCCTCGTGGCATACGGGATCTTCGTTCCCTGGACCAGGGATCAGACCTTTCCCACCCTGCAGTGGAAGCGTGGAGTCCTAACCACTGGACTGCCAGGGAAGTCCCAAATTTCACTTTTTACACAGTACGGTGCAAGTTTTCCGGAGGCCCTGCTTGGGTCTGAGAAGCTCTGACAGCTGGCAAGACGCCACTTACATACCAGATTGTCCTCCCTCCCAGAGGGACGTGCCTGTTTAGTGAATTCTTGAGACCCGGCTTTGTGCCTGGGACTCTGACGGCAGTTCTTTAAGAAGCAGTTTAATTGGAACCCAGTGACCATCTAAAAATGTTTGTACTTAAGATTGTGATGGGAGCGTAATGAAAAGCATACCATTTGAGGATAACAGTTTTTAATTTGAATCTGCTTTTGACGGACAGAAACCAAGTTTTATAGAAATATTGCCATAGGACCTGACACTCATTCTTGTCCCCGTGTAGTGACAGAGCATTAAGTTAGTTCCCAGTGGGAGTTGGGAAGGATGGAAAAGAGGCCTCCCAGGGGTCTAAATTTGATGTCTCTCTGTAGCCTCGAGTAACTTGTAGCATATTTCGTCCTCCACTCCCCTTCTCACTGGTAACTGGTGCTTCACGTGCTGGTTCTGGTCTGGGAGTGTCTGACCACACTGCAGGGGTGTCGGGGAGAAGGCTTGCGCCACGGTTGCTGGTGCGCAGCGTATGCCCTGGTCCCATGCTTCCCTCCCAGCAGCACTCAGGAAGCAAAGTGCATTCCTCACTGTAAGACCATTTTCTGAACACCTCCCTGTGTTTTCTTTTTATAGGATGTATTCTTGATTTGCTTTTCTCTTGTGAGTCCTGCATCATTTGAAAATGTTCGTGCAAAGGTAAGTGGGATTTTTTAGGAAAATATTTTGTTACATAATGTCACTCTCAGGAAGAAACATTAAAAAATAAAATACCATTTACTGACAGAAACTTTCAGTTATTTAAGTTGATTTTAGTAATTCTACTACTTAGGTAATTTTTTTACATAAGTAATCAGTTTTTTAGGTACATGACTTGAGTATGCAGAGTTCTAAAGTCTCAAGGTCTGATTCAGAAGTGCCGTGTTCCTGGTTAAAATAATGAAGCACTTCGGAGTCGGTCTAATAAAAATAATGACCATACTTTCTACTCTGGCATCTTTCATGAACGTAGTGAAAATGACGGGTGAGAGGCCCTTCAGTTGGGATCGGGGACGTGTCTGGTGGGGGTAATGGCGGTAGAGCTGAGACCTGGGTCCAGATAGTTTTATTCTCATCCTTGAATACGTAAGGGATTTTGAGATGACCTGAGAACCTGGCCTGTTTTGCCAAAAACAAAGTAGTTTGCGGGGGGCGGGAGGGTGGGGGTCGTCCCTCCTATCTCCTCTCTCACAGACCAGTAGAGCTGTCAGTAGGGGCGTGAGTCCCAGGCTCCAGGCGGGCTGGGCACACCCCGCAGCCGGTCAGTGGTTCTGGAGGGTGTGAGCTAGGCGAGGGGCGCGGAGACCAAGTGGGTGGTCGCCGCAGTTGGGCCCCTGTGTGGATGCAGTTCAGGCGAGGGCGGTTCCCAAGGAGAGGCTGACTGCCTCCTCTGCTGGTGCCTAGTGGTACCCTGAAGTGCGACACCACTGTCCCAACACTCCTATCATCCTGGTGGGGACGAAACTTGACCTGAGGGATGATAAAGACACGATTGAGAAACTGAAGGAGAAGAAGCTGACGCCCATCACCTACCCGCAGGGCTTGGCCATGGCCAAGGAGATCGGTATGGAACCCCCATTGTCATGTCTGCTTTGCCCACGTTTTTATTTTCGTGATGGAGGCTGCAGTCCCGCCTGGGGAAGTGGACTCGGGGTCTGGCTTGCCTTTCGGGACCCCGCAGAGCAGGGCCCTCGGTGCCATGTCAGGGCGGGGGGCGCCCCCGTTCTGACCTGAGGGTGAGGCTGTGTTTCCCACAGGTGCCGTCAAATACCTGGAGTGCTCGGCGCTCACGCAGCGAGGTCTCAAGACGGTGTTTGATGAAGCTATCCGGGCGGTTCTCTGCCCGCCCCCCGTCAAGAAGAGGAAGAGAAAATGCCTGCTGTTGTGAATGTCCGGGCCCCTCCCGCCTGTCCCGTCCCCCAGGACCCTTTGTACGCTTTGCTCAAACGGTGGAGCCTTCGCACTCAATGCCAAGTTTTTGTTACAGATCAGTTTTTCCATAAAACCGTTTTGAACCAATCAGTAATTTCTAGGTTTTGTTTGTTTAAAGTGTAAGAGTTCAAACTTTCACATTCTATTAAAGTTTAGCCCTAAAATGACAAGCTTCCTTAAAGCCTTATTTTTCAAAGCCCCTATTCTTGCTCAGATTAAGAGTTGCCAAAATACCTTGTGAACTAAGTTGCATTGTTGGGCTAAGAACACTAAGCACTAAACTGTTCGAAGACCTTTGTCTGGAAGAGACTAGCTGCTGAGGCAGGAGATGCAGACGCTCGCTAATGAGTTTCAGACGAAGAGCAGTACAGCCTCCTTCCTGAAACGTTGCCATTTAATGCATCCTGATTGGCCAGCCCACGTTCCCTACCTAACACTGTACATCATAACGAACGAGTGTAACAGCTCAGCTCTTTGGATCAATCTTTTTGATTTCGTAGTGAGATTTTTAAAACAAATTAGTGTATTAGCTTTTGTGAGATTTGGAACAGAGCTCTTACTCCCGTGCTCCCTCCCATGAAGCGTTCTGCTCTGGCCGTGGGTGCGCTGGGTGGCGTGTGTGGAGCACTTGTGATCAGAGGATGAAGACAGTATTTTAACAAAATATGGAGATTAATTTACACTACATTGTATACGTAATAATTAAACTATTAAAAGTGTCACGGGTAAACGTTTTAAAAGGTTAATTTCTGTCAAATGCAGTAGATGATGAAGAAAGGTCGGTATTATCAGTGTTTTCTTAAGCTTTTCCTTTTCCTTAAACGTGCCCATCCCTCCTGAAAGTGGGCATTTAATCCATCTTTGACCTCATCATTTTCATAGTTGCTAACTTAGTAAGTGCTTTTCTTATAGAACCCCTTCTTAATGAGCAATATGCCTCCTTGTATTATAAAATCGTTCTGAATATGCATTAGAAAAATTTTTTTGTAGATTAGTAAAAGTGCATTCCTGTTTTCATGTTACCTTATCCAAAGCTAGTAAGTGCTTTCCTTGGTTTTCTAGTAACTAGGTGTAAAAATCCTATGTTGCAGCTTTACAGTTTTTAAAATACTTAGATATTCTTAAACTGTAAACCCTGCCGGATGACCGACACTGCACCTGGACTAACAACACTGCCCCCTCTTGCCTCACAGCGTGCACACGCTTCCTGTCCTTGCCCTAACGATGTCCCTTGGGGTCTGTGAGGTTCTGTCAACCCCGTGCTCGTGCTAACGAAGTTCTGTACAACTTACCCACTGGCAAGAATACGAGCTTGGACCTTTCAACCACTAGAACAAAATTTTTTAAATTGACAGTTGCAGAATTGTGGAGTGTTTTTACATTGATCTTTTGCTAATGCGATTAGCAGTATGTTTTGCATGTATGACTTAATAAATCCTTGAATCATGATTGGTAATACTGGACTTCTTGAGAGCTTGGGGAACCACCTGCTGGGGTATGCGTTTGTTTGCCTCCCTGTAAAACCCTGGGTCGTTGGATGTTCATTTCCAACGCATGTTTTCGTGGTGGGGGGGACGGAGCGGTCCCTCTACGGGGAGAAGATGGAGGAGCCAGCAAACAGAGGGGGCATTGAGTGACGTTCGGTTTGAGACCTGGCGAATGTTGGCGAGACTCATGTGATGTCCACGCAGGGACGTGTGTCAGCATCTCGGGCCAGAGCTCTGGGCCGAAGATGCAGATGTTGGAACCCGAGCTGGCAGCCTGGTAAGGTGGAGACTGACGATATGACTTTAAGATCCTTTCTGGAGCCTAAACTTATACTATTAACAGTTCATGTTAGAAGCAGTTTTAAAAATTTTCTTTTTTATTGCTTGGAAGAGTTATTTTTTTTTTAACCAAAGATAAATAATGCAGTTTAAAGACCAAATCTAAAGGTTTGCCACAAAAACAGCAGTCTTCCCCCTTCGCACCCTCCCCAGAGGCACCTATTTTGAGTTCTCTTAGGTAATTCTTCATACTTGTCTTCACATGTCTAAAGCATATGCTTGCTTTTGTCTCTTTTACTTACCAGATCACTGGTTTATCATAAAAGGATGTGACTCAGGAACAGCCAGACGGAAGAGATGTAGAGGGCAAGGTATGGAGGAAGGGCTGGGCGCTTCCCTGGGTGCACGGCTCTCCCCACATCTCCACGTGTTCACCAACCTGGAAGCTCTCCAAACCAGGTCCCTTCGAATTTTCTGGAGGCTTCAATTCAGTCACTGGCCATTGGTGACTGATTGAGCTGTCAGCCCCTCCCCTCCCCGGGGCTCAGGCTAAGCTGTGTGCTCCATTGGATTTTCAGTTCCAGCCACCACCGACGACGTCCCCTCCCCGGTGGGGACGCAGTAGCTCTTAACCAGCCGTAACCCCAGCCTCAACACACCTTTCCCACCCCTTCAGTACAGTTGTTCGGGTTGGCGCTGATATTCAGCGTCTGCGTTACCGCTGCCACGTAAACGCTCAGGGCTGAGCCACGTAGTAACAGGATCTGCCTTTCCTGCACAACTTTGGTTTCTTTTGGAGTACTAGGTTGTTTTCTGTGTACTTGATTAACTTAACTGTGACTTTTCCATCTGTTGTCTAAATCTCAGGACATGCGGACGTATCATGTGTTTCATCAGTTTTCATTTCCCTAAAGGCACAGAGCCCTCTGACCACCACTTCTCTTACGTGTTGATCTTTTATTTTCTACATCTTAACTCCTTGTTTTCTAATTTACTTTCTCACCTTGATGGACAGATTCTCCAAGAGCTTCCTGAGCAGTATGTGGGTGATCTATGTTTTTGAGCGCTTGTATCTTTGAAAATAACTTCATTCTAACCTGACACTTTTTGGCTGGGTCTGTAATTCCAGGCTGGAAACAACTTCTGTTTGGCTTCTTGAAGGCAGCTCTCCCGTCGTCTTGGCCGTTTGCACTGCAGGGGGCGGTACGTTTATCTCCACGTCTTGTGGGGTCTGCCCTGTGTCTTCATGTCCTGGGTGGATCTTTGTCTCCCGTACCCTGTGCTTGGTGGGCTTGTTCTGTCTGGAAGCTTGTCTCCCATTATTCAGGTATCCCTTTCCCAGCTGCTTTTGATTTCGTTTTTTATACTTTTCATGTCCAGGAGTTCTTTTTTTCCCTAAATACTATTTTTCAGCCTTGTGGATCAGTTTTGTGGTTGCAGCACTCCTTCTGTTCCCAAGCTGTATGTAGCTGGGAGGGTTTGAAGCTTCTCCCGTGTCTGTTTCTTTTGGTCCTTTGTTCCCCAAGCGTCTGGCAATCCCTGGCTCGTGCTTGAACACTGAAAACTAAAAAGCAGACCGGACACTGAGCACGTAGGTGGGTCACGCCAGGGCAGTGTGGGTCAACGTGCTGGAGATCGCTTTCCTTTCTGCTGCTAGGAACGTACAGGAATTATGTTTAGAAACGAAACTTGTAGCAGTTGGACGTTACCGCGACATTTCAGTCAGAGACCTTTGCAGGTTTTCAAAAGCTGAGGTGGTATGGCTGTGACAGCTACTAGGCCCTGAGGGGGCAGGTATCCCTATAGGTCTGATTTCCTTGGAGCATCTTCTTGAAGGTTCTGGGAGCCAAGTGGGAGGAGTTGTTCTACTGCGCTGGTGCCCAGCGCCCCCTCTACCCTGAAGCAAGCGAGGAGCCAGATTTCTTCCAGCCGCCACTCTGGCCGGTCCCCCGCTGTCTGCGTCACGCGTGGGTCCGAGGTGCCTGGGCATCTGGTTTGTAGACTGGATTTATTCTTGTCTTTCCTTCCCCACTTCACCCAGGAGTCCGCTTACCTCTGGCCATCTCCCTGTTCCTGTCTCTTCTTCCCCCCGTCCTTGTGGGTTTATGCTTTCTAAAGGAATCCCATCACTGTCATCTTACAGGGTTTGGATCGGGGGTGGAGTGCAGTCAGACGCCTGGGCAACCTTCGGTCTTTAGCCAGAGCTCCAGGAAAACTTAAGACTCCATTTTGTTGTTTACAGTGGACAGAAAAAAGATGTTTAAAACAGGACTGTTGTAAAACTACCCAGTAAAATAGACCTGCCCAGAAACACCCACTGGAAGAGTTCATGGCTGTGCAGGCACTCATGATATGTAAGTGCTTTTTTTTTTTTTTTTTTTTTTTCAACTCGCTCTGCATCCACTGGCCGACCTCCGCGAATATCCCACGGGAACCGGGCCAGCACCCCGAGGCTGGTGAAACAAGCGCTGTGACCAGGCAGCGGGGCACTCGGAGGGCAGGCGCAGCAGTCTGCTCGCTTCCCCGACCTGGTTTCGTCGGAGCCCAGGGCTGACCCTCGCTTGGTCCCACCCAGGACAGAACCCCAGTCTGCACCCTCGCAACTGACACTGAGTTTGTGCAGGCAGGAAAGTCCGGTTTGCAGAATACACTGCACACCTGTGTGCCAACTCGTAAGGCAGGACCCTGTCACTGAAAAGGTGGCCTGAGGGGCGGGTGCCTACAGATCCGTTAGGGCCTTAAACCTGGCTGTGGGACTCCCGGGAATCAGCAGGCCTACAGGAAAGGGCGTCACGCCCGCTCAGTCTCGGGGGGCCGTCACCTCAGTGCTCTGCTGGCTCCTGATTGTGTGAATATTGTGGTCAGAGGTATTTCTCAAATTACTCAGTCATTTAGGAGACCACTGAAATCCGATCGATGGAAATCCAGGTATGGGCATCGTGGGAATCACTCAGATGTTAAGTCACTGTCGGAACAAGAGCAGTGTCCACGGCCCGAGCAGCTCCCAGTTGCCCTGGTTACGCCACGTCCACGCTGGAGCCTCCCTGGGTCGGACAGGAAACACAGGCGGCTCTGTCGGACACCGCGCTGTCCAGGGCTCTCATCAGGATGTCTGGCATGTGGTCTGTTAGCATCTTTGGGCCGATGAGTATTTTGCTGAATTCCGACTCATGTGACCACTTCACGCTATACCGAGCAGCAGGATAGCAGGAAAACCTGAAAGAGGAAAAGCCGACCATCTCTTCAAGTCTCACCCCCGTGAGTCTCCCTTCACCGCTGGTGGGTGACTGACCACGTCAGGCCCGCCGCACTCACCTCCCTGAAGTGCCCACTTCCTCCAGGTGGATGATCCTGCCAGGGGGGTAGAGAGGGGGGTACTTGCTGGGGGACTCGAGCGGGGAGTCGCTGGAGAAGCTGTAAGTTGGGGACCCGTGCGCCAGCAGGCTCCGCTCCCCGAGGAGAGGCTGCGTCAGGTCGCCCCCATCCAGCTCCGTCGGCAGGTCCTCGGGGTGCCCTCCAAAGAGCTCGTACCAGCACCCGCGCAGCAGGATCTTGTACTGAGGGCGAGACCGAGAAGGTGGTGCGCGTGTGACTCCAGGAGGCTTTCACGGTCCCCGGAGACCTCCTGGGACCCGTGAGCTGGCAGCGGCAACCCCACAGCACAGAAGCCTGGCTGCTTTGTTTTTCAACGTGGATCTTAGGAGTGTGGAGGTCAGGGGCCCAAACTCAGGTTTCTCTGGGGGCAGTGACGGGGCAGTGACGCCATCGTACTTGAAGCAATATTTAAAAACCAAATTCAGGCAGATTTTGAGGAAAAATTACCCTTAATTCTTTTTAGGCAACTCTGTAAACCAGTTTCACCCTTTACCCTTAAAGACATTAGATACGAAATTTTTTTTTTTTTAATTTGGGGGGAGTGTTAGCTGATAAGGAGGAAGTCTATTTTTAAATTAAAAATTTTTTTCTAATTAGCAACAAAAACACAAAAAATGTCAAAACAAAGATGTTAAGTGAAAAATCATCTCTAATCCCATTATCTAAATAAAACCACATTTTGGTGTATTTTTTTGGTGAAAGCTATATATACCTCGTCACCTACCCCTGCCTTGGATTATATTCTAAGAAGCATTTTTAATCCTGACGTTTTTAAAAAAAACTCTTCAAAACATCATGGATGTTTTTCTCTACCGGTAAATACAAATGCATTTATATTTGTAACGACGGTAATGTTCCACAGCCCAGCAATACCAGCGCCTCCTAAATTCTGTGTCTGGCAGCCTTGTGACCAAAACCATCAGAACGCTGTTAGTCATGACAGGACTAAGAAGTATGACAAAAACAAATCACTCAACCAAACAGGGATGGCTCTAGTATAGTACGTTCTAGTTGCAGCTTCCCTGCGCTTGGTTTAGCCGTTTGCTTCTCAGGTGTCCTCTGCAGAACAGCAGCCAGCAGTCTGTGCCGGGGGTGGAAGAGCTTCTAGCAGCATCAGTGCCCTGCGCTATGAGGCTCTGAATTTAGAAACGTCCTCTCGAGCCACAAACAGCCTGGTGGGGAGGCCCTAACCCCTGCAGGTCCTCTTTCGGGGCCCCCCCGAGTTACCTTGGGCTTGTTGCAGTGAGCAATCACTCGCAAGATTCTCCTCTTCAAATCTTCCAAGTTGGTCAAACTTAACCTGTTGTGCAAAAGACCAGACTGAGGCTCAGTACTCGCCTTTCCCGCCAGCCCAAGCCCAGACGGGGCAGCCAGCAGACTCACCTGGGAATCACATCCTTGCCCAGAACAAGTGACACGATGAAGGTCTTAGAGTATTCACAAAGGGATTTGCTGAAATAAAAAAAAAGGTGATTACATTGCCCCCAGAAGGCTTCTAAGAGAAAGCAAGTAACTGTACCAAGTTAAGAAGAGGTCAGTGTTCACAGAACTCCACTCTATTCTCCACCCTCTAAAGGGGAAGAGAAATAAGAGATTCCAGGTAGAGCAACTCACTGGCCAGATTCTCTTGAAAAAGTAAAAGGCATGGGGATTTACGTTACTAGATGTCAGCACTGGGTAGGCAACTAAGGTACTTAACCCAGTGTGGCATCAGCACAGTCAGACGAAGCCAGGGGAAGAGTGAGCATGGATGCCTCCCACAGGGCAGGAGTGGTACTGCAGGTCAGCAGTAGGGGAAGGATGGGCTTTTAATAAACAGTGCTAAGATAAAGCACTCAAGGTGTGAGCGGGAAGATGAAACTGAATCTCTACCTCATGCTGTACACAAAAAAACCCCGAATTAAACATAGATTAAAGACCTAGGTAAAGGTGAAAGGTCAGACTAAAAGGCTTTTAAAAGATACAATAGGAGACTAGATCCACATCCTTGGGACAGAGAAAGATTTATTAAAACGAAGACCTGGGACTTCCCTGGTAGTGCAGTGGTTAAGAATCCACCTGCCAATGCAGGGGACACGGGTTCGATCCTGGTCTGGGAAGATCCCACATGCCACAGAGCAACTAAGCCTGTGCGCCATGACTACTGAGCCTGTGCTCTAGGGCTCGCGAGCCACAACTACTGAGCCCATGTGCCACAACTACTGAAGCCTGTGCTCCACAACAAGAGAAGCCACTGCAGTGAGAAGCCCACGCACCGCAATGAAGAGTAGCCCCCGCTCACTGCAACTAGAGAAAGCCTGCGCGCGGCAACGAAGACCCAACGCAGCCAAAGATAATGACAAATTAGTCAATGTTAAAATTAAGAACTGATAAAGACTTGACTCAAAAAGACACATCAAGGAGTGAGTATATTTACAACACATACTTAGAACCAAGAAAGAACTGATGTACTGAATATATATACAAACCAGCGAGAAAAAAAATAGACAATACAATAGGAAAATGGGCAAAAGGAACTTCATGAGTGGAAACTCAATAAAAATATGAAGAGACTCAACTTCATCATGGAAATGCAAATTAAACAATGAAACATCACTGCGCACCCATCAGATTGGCAAAAATGTTCAAGTTGGACACTACTAAGTGTTAGTGAGAATGTGAGAGGTGTGCATGGGTGCAGCCACAACACGCGAAGCGCGAGCACGTGCACACTCCATGACCCAGCACGTCTGTGACAGCCCGATGTCCGTCACCAGCAGAGCAGATAATTTGTGATATGTGATGAAACATAATGAGAATTTACACAATAACATTTCAGACATCAAACAATGTGGGGAAAAAAAAATAACAGAAAAAAAGTATAATTCCCTTCCTCTAAATTTCAGAATCATGCAAATCCAAACTATGTAGAGACATGTAAACAGGTGGTAAAACTAGTTTTTAAAGCAAGGGAAGGGACTTCCCTGGCGGTCCAGTGGTTAACACTCCAAGCTTCCACTGCAGGGGGCATGGGCTCGATCCCTGGTTGGGGAACTAAGATCCTGCAGGCCGCATGGTGCGGCCAAAAATTAAAAAACAATTTTTTTTTAATTAAAAAAAAAAAAAAGGAAGGGAAGAATTTTCACAAAGATCAGGACAGTGATTCCCTGTGAACAGGAAAGGAGAGGACACACAGAGACTCTTTAAGGCACTGGCAACGTTCATTTCTCCACTTGGGTGGGTGCAGAGGTATGTGACTATTTTTAAATCAGCTTTATTGAGGTGTAATTTACAACAGTAAAATCACACCCATTTTAAGTGTATAATTTGATGACTCTTGACAAATGTATATAATTGTTTAGCAACCACCTCAATCAAGACGTAGAGCATTTCCATCACCCCCGGGCTCCCTGTGTCCTTCTGCAATATCCCACCCCCAACCACAGGCAACCACTGATCTGCTTTCTGTTGTTATAGTTTTGTCTTTTCTAAAATGTCGTATAGGGACTTCCCTGGTGGTGCAGTGGTTAAGAATCTGCCTGCCAATGCAGAGGACACAGGTTCAAGCCCTGGTCCGGGAAGATCCCACATACCACAGAGCAACTAAGCCCGTGCGCCACAACTACTGAGCCTGCGCTCTAGAGCCCGCGAGCCACAACTACTGAGCCCGCGCACCTAGAGGCCACACTCTGCAACAAGAGAAGCCACCGCAATGAGAAGCCCGTACACCACAGCTAGAGAAAGCCCGCACACAGCAACGAAGACCCAATGCAGCCAAAAATAAATAAATTCATTAAAAAAAATTTTTTTTTTAAATGTCATATTAAGTGAAATCACACAGAAGGTCTCTTGTATCAGGTTTCTTTCACACAGCAAAATGCATCCAAGTTGTATGGATGTTTGCTTATTACTCTCAAAAACATGTTTTATCTTTGTTTCACTGAATAAAAACAATCAGTTATTTTAAAAAGTCACTTTCGTGTCTTATTATATGTATAAATATGTGTTTTAATATTAAAAGAGCTTTTTTTTTTTTAATTTATTTATTTATGGCTGTGTTGGGTCTTCATTTCTGTGGGAGGGCTCTCTCTAGTTGTGGCAAGCGGGGGCCACTCTTCATCGCGGTGCGCTGGCCTCTCACTGTCGCGGCCTCTCTTGTTGCGGAGCACAGGCTCCAGACGCGCAGGCTCAGTAATTGTGGCTCACGGGCCCAGTTGCTCTGTGGCATGTGGGATCTTCCCAGACCAGGGCTCGAACCCATGTCCCCTGCATTGGCAGGCGGATTCTTAACCACTGCGCCACCAGGGAAGCCCTAAAAGAGCTTTTAAAAATTTTAAAGGTACACAAACATTTATGTATAAAGATATTGATAGATTTATAATAATGAAAAAATGAAAAGAATGTAAATATCAGTATGGGAATAAATAAAAGTGGTGTAACCAGATGATAGAAAACTAAGTAGTTAATTTAAAAACATGTTCTCAAAGAATAGTTAAGGATATAATGTATATAGAATATTAGAAAAACACATATAAACACACACACACACACACACACACACACACACACACACACACACAAAGCTGGAAGAAAGCAAACCTAAATAGTTACAATGATGATTTCTGGGTAGATCTTGATCTCTCTACTTACTTATATTTTTCAAAAATTCTATGATGGGCCTTCCCTGGTGGCGCAGTGGTTGGGAGTCTGCCTGCTAATGCAGGGGACGCGGGTTCGAGCCCTGGTCTGGGAGGATCCCACATGCCACGGAGCGGCTGGGCCCGTGAGCCACAACTACTGAGCCTGCGCGTCTGGAGCCTGTGCCCCGCAACGGGAGGGGCCGCGATAGTGAGAGGCCCGCGCACCGCGATGAAGAGCGGTCCCTGCACCGCGATGAAGAGTGGCCCCCACTTGCCGTAACTAGAGAAAGCCCTCGCACGAACCGAAGACCCAACACAGCCAAAAATAAAGAAATAAATAAATAAAGTAGCTATAAAAAAAAAAAAAAATTCTATGATGGATACAAATTTAATTTTTACCCCTTTCATTTTTTATTTCTTTTTTTTTAATGGTCGTACAGATTTCTTCTATCATCAGGCCAAAGATTATACAGGATTAAGTATGTTGAATCAGAAAAGAAAAATGTAATTTTCAAACTCAAAAAATGAATTAGTAACCAAATTCAGTAAAGTTGCAGGATACAAAATTAATATACAGAAACTTGCATTTCTATATACTAATAATGAACTATCAGAGAAATTAAGAAAACAATCCCATTTATAATTACATCAAAAAGAATATGACTTCCTTGGTGGTCCAGTGGTTAAGAATCTGCTTTCCAATGCAGGGGACGTGAGTTGATCCCTGGTCAGGGAACTAAGATCCCACATGCCGCGGGGCAACTAAGCCCGCACTGCAACTACTGAGCCCATGTGCTCTAGAGCCCATGCACCACAACTAGAGAGAAGCCCACGCGTCACAACGAAGATGCCGTGTGCCACAACTCAGACCCGATGCAAACAAACAAATATTGAAAAAAAAAAAAGGAATAAAGTACCTAGGAATAAATTTAACCAAGGAGGTGAAAGACCTGCACAGTGAAAACTAGAAGCCACTGAAGAAAGAAACTGAAGAAGACACAAATGGAAAGGTATTCTGTGCTCATGAATTAAAAGAATTATTACTAAAATGTCCATATTACCCAAAGAAATCTACAGATTCAATGTAATCCTAATCAAAATTCCAATGGCATTTTTCACAGAAATAGAACAAACAACACTAAAATTCATATGGAAGCACAAAAGACCCCAAATAGCCCTAAGCAATCTTGAGAAAGAAAAACAAAGCTGGAGATATCGTGATCCTTGATTTCATAATATAATGCAAAGCTAGAGTAATCAGAAGAGTATGATGATTAGTATAAATACAGACACATAGATCAATGGAACAGAACAGGGAGCCCAGAAATAAGCCCATGCACTTACAGTGAATTAATTAAGAAGGGAGCTGAGAATACACAGTGGGGAGAAGACAGTCTCTTCAATAAATGATGTTGGGAAAACTGGACCACTATCTCACCATACACAAAAGTTAATTCAAAATGGGTTAAAGACTTGAATATAAGACCTGAAATCAGAATACCCCTAGAAGAAGACATAGGCAGTAAGCTCCTTGACATTGGTCTTGGTGATGATTTTTTGGATTTGACACCAAGAACAAAGGCAACAAAAGCCCAATCAAATGGGACTACATCCAGCTAAAAAGCTTTTGCACAGCAAAGGAGACCACTGACAAAATGAAAAGGCAACTTACTGAATGGAAGAAGGTATTTGCAAATCATATACCTGATAAGAGGTTAGAACCAAAATATATAAAGAATTCATACAACTCAATAGCAATAAGACAATCTGATTAAAAAATGGGCCGACGGGGACTTCCCTGGCGGTCCAGTGGTTGAAACGCCGAGCTTCCACTGCAGGGGGCGTGACCCCTGCAGGGTTCAATCCCTGGTCCGGGAACTAGGATCCCACATGCTGCGTGTCCAAAAGAAAAGGGCAGACGATCTAAATAGACACTTTTCCAAAGAAGACATACAGATGGCCAACAGGTAGGTGAAAAGATGCTCGGCATCCCTAATCGTGAGGGAGATGCACATCACGTGAAAGTGCGAAGCTCGAGATGGCACCTCGCACCTGTCAGAATGGCTATTATCCAAAAAAGAGAGACATGAAATACCAAGCACTGGCCAGATGTGGAGGAGAGGGAATGCTTGTGCATTGTTGGTGGGGATGTAAACTGGTGCAGCCACTACGAAAAAACAGTATGGAGGGTCCTCAAAAAATTAAAAATAGAACTACCGTATGATCCAGCAATTCCACTTCTAGGTGTTTATCCAAAGAAAACGAAGACACTGACTTGAAAGACACCTGCACCCCCATGTTCACTGCAGCATTATTTACAATAGCCAAGACATGGAAAATACCTAAGTGTCCACTAACGGATGAATGGATAAAGACGTGTGTGTGTGTGTGTGTGTGTGTAATGGAATATTATTCAGCCATAAGAGGTAATGAAATCTTGCCGTTTGTGGAGGGACAACAGCCTGGACGGACCTTAAGCTCATGATGCTAAGTGAGAGAACAGAAAGGCAAATACCACGTGATCTCACTTACATGTGAAAACTGAAAAAACAAACCAAGCTCACAGATACAGAGAACAGACTGGGGGCTGCCAGGGGCGGGGGGTGGGAGGGGAGGCAGTGAAATGGGTGAAAGGAGTCGAAAGGTACAAGCTTCCAGTTATAAAATAAATAAGTTATTGGGATGTAATGTACAGCATGGCGACTGCAGTTAATAATGCTGTGCTGCGTACGTGAAAGCTGCTAAGAAAGTAAATCTTAAAAGTTCTCCTGGGCTTCCCTGGTGGTGCAGTGGTTGAGAGTCTGCCTGCCAATGCAGGGGACACGGGTTCGAGCCCTGGTCCGGGAAGATCCCACATGCCGCGGAGCAACTAAGCCCGTGCGCCACAGCTACTGAGCCTGCGCGTCTGGAGCCTGTGCTCCGCAACAAGAGAGGCCGCGACAGTGAGAGGCCCGCGCACCGCGATGACGAGTGGCCCCTGCTCGCCGCAACTAGAGAAAGCCCTCGCACAGAAACGAAGACCCAACACAGCCAAAAATAAATAAATAAATGAAGAAGCTTTCATTTAAAAAAAAAAAGTTCTCCTCACAAGGAAAAATGATTCTGTAACTATCTGTTAACTAGACTTATTGTGATCATTTCACAGCATATACAAATATCGAATCGTTCTGTTGTACATCTGAAACTAATATAATTATACCTGTTTAAAAAAATAAAATAAAATCAAAGCTATGGTTAGAGAGACCTATGAAAAGCTATCCAGTCTTTTTTCAACCAAACAGGGCTTTGAAACAAACTTCTCCTGAGGATGAGAAATTGTTAACTAACTTGCAGATAAGAGACCAGTTTTGACCATATAACTTGTGAGTAGCACCTCCTTACAGGAAAGAAAACAAAGAAGTACCTCAGCAGCCCCCTGGGCGGGGAAAAGGCGTAACACCTGACTTGTGGGTATGGGTTTCTGAGCATGATGGTCAACAGGGCCGCGGCGCCTGCCCCCAGGCTGTGCCCCACGATGACCAGCCGGTATTCCTAGGGGGCAAATGCAGAATGAGTAAAGGTTAAGAAAACAAATAGCTAATGGCAGAGAAAACGAAAGAAAAGAAGAGTTAAAATCTCACAGGTGCAATGCTGAACGCCTGGCTCAAAATCCCGTCGTTGATGAGTCGTCGGTAAACGTATCTGGCAGCTTGACAAATCCCCTGAAAGTGCAGACACAGAGGCGGCTGGTGACTGTCAGACAGGCCAGGCCTCCACGGGGTCTCCTAGTGGCGACTCTGTCCCCCCAGGCAGGGAAGCCGTCCTGGGATCAGCGAGCACATCTACCGCTCACTGCTGTGTTCCTGGCACCTGGCACCTGGCACAGAGCTTGGCACGAAGCAGGGGCTCAAAAAATATTTCCATGAGCGAATAGGTGACGTCAGGAACATCCTTCCATGTCAATGGATATTTCTAAGGCTTCTTCTGTAGCTACAGAGTATTTTGCTGCATGGACGTCCCACAATTTACTTTAGCCAAGTCCCCATGGTCCGTCACATTTAGATTATAAATGGCTGATCTTTTACAAGTATGTTAAAATGTAAAGTTCTGAATCAGTGACAGTGACTAAGTAGCCACTGTTCCTGCAAAAGCAGAACTAAAACCATCGGAAGTGAGTCCTAGGGAGGCCAGGCTTTGGTTTAATTTCAAAAAACAGAATGTAAAACTTCCTAACAAATACAGCTATCTCACGAAACAGACTTCTTGAAAATTAAGTAGTTCCCATCGAGGAGAGACAACCCTGTCAACCAAAAACATTTTCAGAGTGCTTCCTGCATGACAACACAGGACAGGCCTGGCCACCGGCCCCTGCAGCCTAACCTCCAACAGGATGAAATGGGAGAAATTCCACATAAGATGGGAGACTGTTTTGCTCCTCTCTAAAGCTGCTGCAAATTCCTGATTCAATAGCCCTATAACCCTGTGAGCAGAATGCAGAACCTGGCCTCGCGTATGAGAAACCAGGAGGTCTGAAGGGTTAACATGCTGTGCACAGTCTGACGGCACTTCTGGACAAACCGCCAGATCTCCCTTTCCTCCCCCTCCTACCACGCGATGCTGTCGACTTCCGCCAACATTCATTAGGCACCTACCGCGTATCTGGTTCTGGACAGCCAGAGCCACTCGGCATTTGGACCACAACTCGGCCGGTTGTGAGTCTCCCTGGCACAAGTGTTACAGGTGAAATGCCAAGACCGTTTTCAGCTGCACAGCTTTGAACTCCAACCATCGTGGACAGCATCAGAGCCAAAACTCGGTACCAAGGCCAAGAGCAGAGAACAGTTCGTGCCCTTAGGCCCTGAGCAGCTGTCTTCCCGGCGGGAGGGCAAGAGCTGTCACTGAACCAAACGGTGCTGGAGGAGGCCTCCGCTGAGAGCCGGCCAGGCCTGCAGGGTCGCAGCGTGTGGAGGCACAAAGCCTCGGTCTGCGGCCCAAATTCTTCTAAGACCAGAGCCACAGCCGAGCCCACAGGGCTCTGAGGGTATTCTGTGCTTGTCTAGTTGATGCGTCTCTATATTAAGTATTAAATTTCTTATTTGTTTTTCTTCATGCACACCCAGTAATAGTTAAACTGGACTTGTCAGTGAATTGAGGTATGAAAAGACAGCTAAGGGATAAAGGAAAAAAGTTCACATTCCCAGGACTGTCAAGCTCTTAACTGGAGGCAGAACAAAAGCCAAAAGCTTCCACTCTGGCTCTTCCCTGAAGTGTCCAGGCACAGAAAAAAACAAAAACCCAAAAAACAACAGTAACAAAAAAACCTGGAAGGAAAAAAAGTTGTCCAGACAGGACACTGGGGTTCAATTACCAGCACCGCACTCTGGCAATAACACGTGCTTTTATAAAAATTAAGCATTCTATTTAAAAAACTATTACTACAGAAGTAATACATGTTTTGGTTAAAAACCACACAAAGTGTATAAAAACAGTGGAAGACCACTGCCCTCCACCCCCGACATCCTTCTCCCCAGAAGCAGCCGCTGTAACCTTTAGGGAAGGAATCATCCCAGACTTTCCCTCAAGTGTTAAAACGCTCAGCTCTACAACCTCGTTAGTCATCAGGAAAATGCAAATCAAAACCACAGTGAGATTCCCACTGCACAGCCACTAGAATGGCTATATTCAAAAAAAAAAAAGAAAGAAAAGTGATGAGGATGCAAAGAAATGGAAACCCGCGTTCTTTGCTGGTGGGAACGTAAAATGGTGCAGCTGTGTTGGAAAACAGTTTGCTGGTTCCTCAAAAAGTTAAACAGAGAAATAACAAAAGACCCAGCAATCCCATGTCTGGGCATATTGCCCCCAGAACTGAAAGCAGGGACTCCAGCAGTTACCTGCACACCCATGCTCATGGCAATTTTACAGCAGCCAAAGGAAGTTCTGACACACGCTGCAACACGGATGAAGCCTGAGGACATGTGCTCAGTGAAATAAGCCAGTAATGAAAGGACAAATACTGTATAATTCCACTTATATGAGGAACGTAAAATAAGCAAATTCACAGACAGTAAAACGGTGGTTCCCGGAGGCTGGCGGAGGGAAATAACTCTGCTCTGAGCAGGCCGTGCTCCTCCCGTCATCCCTTCAGGAGGAGCTCATGCACCCCGGGCCCCCTGCCAGCACGGTAACAGTGAAACAGGAACTGGGTATTGTGACATATGCAGAGAATGCAACGACATGCAGAAAAGCGCTGAGCGTCTGCATCTCAGGGAGGGTCTGCCTGCACTGTGTTGCACTAAAGCTTTTTTGCACCATGAGGAAGTACTACTTTAATTACACGGGAAGAAAAGCATTCAAATGCCGACTCTGACACTTGTTCCAGTAACCGTGTAGCTACTGGCAAGTGACGCAATCGCTATGAACCTGCTTCTTTCTCTTAAAAACGAAAGTAACCTCTCAGGGCTGTGGTGAGAAGACGTGCTGGACAGCACCTGGCTCACAACAGCGTTAACGCGGGAGACCCCGAGCTGAAAATACTCCAGCGCCTTCAAGGTTCCCCTTGACAGAACATTCCAGACCACACAGCCTCGGCTCCTACCTTGTGTGCCCAGCAGTCCTGCACCTCACACTCGAGGTCGAGCGGCTCGCTCTCTGCTGACAGGTCCGTAAGGATGTCCTGGAAACAGTGCGTGGGAAGAGGCCGTCAGCTGGGCTGGGCTAGCTGAGGGTGGCTGCGTGGGACAGTCCCCCGGGTCAGGCTGTTGAGAATTGGACCCCAGGTGCCTGAACTCGGGAGAGATGCCAGGTGGCCAGGAAGCTCCTGAGGGACCCACGGCGCAATCAGACATGAAGACTGGGGAGGGGACACGTCTAAGACGCACCCTCTGCCCCCACTCCCTGCACACAGCATCTAAGCACCCACGAAGCACAGAGCCCTGGGCCAGGGTGTTGAGCAAAGCATGGTTCCCGTCCTCCAGGGGCCCAGTCAACGGCTGGCTGAAACCTAAGGGAGGGTAAGAGACACGTCACACAGAGCAGAGGGGTGAGTGCTGCAGGGCATGGGGGTGCTTCCTGGAGGAGGTGGCCTGAGCCAGAGCCTCACGGAAAAGCTGGTTTTCAGGAAGCAGAGGAGAGAACAGAGGCCGGCATCCCCACCCAGGGGAGCAGCAGGACCCAGGGCAGAGGCATCTGAGCACGGGAAGCGGGCGGTGGGCTGGGCTCACGGGCACGCGACTCTGGATGCATCGAGGGGCCGCGGGCAGAGCCTGGGAGGCTGGTGTGTCCCCGGGACCCAGGGAGGCCCACCTGCGGGGGGAGGGGCCCCGAAGTGGCTCTGGGGCTGCCAGGGCTGAGAACTGTGCCCCCCAGTGCCGACAGAGCCTCAACAAGAACCAGGAACCGTGTATAAAACGCAGTGGGAACTGCCGGAGGTTTGCGAGCAGTGGCAGGTCTGACCGTGTTCTAGAAAGAGTCCTCTGGATGGTACAAAGGACAGACTGGGAAGATGCGAGACGAGAGACAGGGACCGGGTAGGGAACCTGTCGCCGGCCCAGGAAAGAGAGGCCTGGGACCAGAACCAGGGCTGCGGTGCTGGGACTGGAGGAGACGGGCCAGAGAGCGGCCGGGCAGGACCACGCGCGACAGACTGGGCAGGAAGCGAGGAGAGAGCCGGAGACAACTTCAGCTCTGCGGCTTCTTGGGGGGCAAGGGGGCGCCGCATGGTTACTGGGGCGGGCGGTGCCCTGACGGGAGAGCAGACCCGGGAGCGGGGGCCCGGGCAGACCCAGATGGCTCCTGGCGAGGCAGGGGCAAGGCTGCCCGTGCAAGGTCGGGGGGAAAGCAGAAGAGGGTGGAGTCTCGTTTCATTTCCTGGGTCAGGAGAAAAGAGAGAACTAGGAAATGAGACTGAGGAACAGCCAAGAGGAGACCAAAAAGCACAACACAGGAGAGAAGAAAGTCACCAGGTGTCTTCGTGGGGCAGAGACCGAGCAGGATGGGAGGGGACCGCTGGGTGGGGCTGGACAGTGCTGGCTCCCACGGCACTGGGGGAGCGGGGGGCAGGCGCGTGGGGCCGGCTGAGACCCCGAACGGGAACTGGGGAGGGGGGGTGCGGGGTACCTAAGAGTGGGCTGACTTTGGACTGCATGACTTAACCTACTGTTCTTTCTGGCTTTGGGTGCAGAAACTTCAAGGGGAGGGTCACCCGGGTTGGGGGCCCAGGGAATCAAGCGGGCACCCGCCCGGGAGTAGGGGAGCCCAGCCCTGCCAGCGTCTAAGTTTCCAATATTTCTTGGTTAAAGGAAATGGCTTTATCTGCTTTTTCAAAGGGAATATTTGACAGCCCTGGACTCGCCTCCCTGTTTTCCACGCCCGGTGTTTCCCTGTGTCTGATGCTGTCACTTACGAAGGTTTCCCCTCAGTTCCAGGAAAGCTGGGTCTCCTGGCATCTGAGCTGCTGACCGCCCGCCCCCGGTCCCCTGGGCCAGCGCGCCAGGCTCCGTACCTGGAGAGACATGGTTCCCCTCACAGCCACCACCACCGACTCCTTCCTGTGGTCCAGAGCCACTAAGAAGGGGAGCTCGTACACCTGGGAGAGAGGAACGAGCACTAGCACAGGTGCCTGTGGACACGGCTGGGCCAGCCCAGAGCGGCTGACAAACGGCGCTTCCGAGCACAGCGCGGAGGGGTGCACTGATCCCCACCTCTGCTCGTCCTCAGCAGACAGTGTGACTTCTGATTCTCAGTGATGAAAGGCTCTCTAAACCCAAGACCCTTTTACCCTCGGGGGCAGGGGATAGAGCCATCTCAGTGGGCAAGACCAGAGCCTCCACTCTGGGTCAGTGCAAGCAGCGGGTGAGAGGCTCTGGGCCCTGTAAGCACCCACTTGCATCAGAACCGACCGCAGGTCCAGCAGTAACCCTAGGCTCCTGCCTTCGCACCTGCAGAGGCCCCTGAAGGAGCAGCGAGAGGGTCTGGGTTAGGCAGACCTGCCTCAGGAACTCTGCTCCGCCCCATTCCTGCCGTGGGACCCCAAGCAAACATCTGAAGTTCTCTTCGACCCCATTTCCTCATCTTTAAGGAGGACAGCATGGTGTGCTGTCCTCCGGGTGGTGTGACACCACGGGTACGGCCACCTGTGCGTGGTGAACGGTCGTGCATTTGGAGCCAGCAGGAGAGGACAGACTGCCGACTTCACCGCCCTGGTTTCCGCAGGAGAGGGACTTCTACTGATGACCTTGTGGGGGGCTCCTTGAAAGAGGCCACAGAGCAGTCACGAGCCTTCTGTGGAAAATCACCTCCTTTAAACCCCACCCGCCCTTTCTGTCACCACCACTCAGTGACAGGGCAGCACAGGGCTCACGGGCTCCTGCGCTCTGCTGGGCACCAGATTCACTGCGGACATGAAAACAAGATCCTGGACGTTCTGATCACAGTGGGATGGGGGGTGACTTTTACACCTCCCAGGTGAGTCTAAAATGCAGGAGTTTGGGAGCCAGGGGGCTCAAGAACAGGACACCAGTGGTTCCCTGAACCGTCTGTGTGCTGGAACTGTGGGGGGCTCCTGAGCTGGGGTCCCATCGCCACGGACTCTGACTTCATTCATCTGGGGTCTGGCCTGGGCTTCTGAGTTGTAGAAGCTCCCCAGGAGATCCCAGTAGACGGCAGATGTGAGAGCCGCTGTGCTTGGCTGCAGGTTCTGGGCTTCCGGTGCCTGTGAGGACCGTGGGGGGAGCCACGAAGCAATGCAGGACGGGTCCCTGACGCCAGACGGACTGGCTTCTGCAGCTTCACTAACCAGCCCTGCGATTCCGGGACCCTCCCGAGTGTGAGACCCATTGCACTGCACTAACAGGACGGAGCTCAGATCCAGAGACCAGGATTGATCAACCCCGGACACCGGTGTGGGATTAATGCCAAGTGCAACTCATTGTTCTTCACTAAAAATGGGCTCAGGTGAAACACAGCATAGTCTCTCTGATGAAGACTTTCTGCCCCATCTTATGTTAAACCTGGGGGGGGCTTCGAGGGCGTTTGTGAACCCCAAGATAGTGCGCTAAACTTGGGGTGAGTATGTGTCTGTGTACGTGTCCCCGCACATTTTTCCGGGGGAATAGTTTATAACTTCCACCAGAATCTCGAAGGACTCCAAGACCCAGAAGAAGTTAGGAAGCACTGCTCACTCTACCTTGTCGTGAAAGCTGACGTGAATGAAATCCCGGTACTGCAGCCCCGTCGTCTGCAGGATGGAGCCAAAGTGACAGGTGAGCTGATCACCTCCAACCAAGTCATAATCAGTTGTCCGGCTTCTGCAACTAAAACGGGGGCAGAGGCGTTACTGCGCCAACCAGAGCCACGTACAGAGCAAGACCCCACCCTGCCGTCCCGTTTCCCAGCAAACCTGAGGGCGCCCACTGACAGCCTGCACAGCTCAGTCTGGGAACCTACAGTGGCCTTTAAATGACACTTCTGTGTACACATCTTACTACAGTCTGACTTCTTTATTAATGCTCTACATATTCAAAAAATAAACCAACAAGGATGGGAGAGACCCTAAAATCACCAGGACTGGGACAAGCCGGCATCAGGTATCTCCTGATGTGATGTCCTAAGAAGGATGCACGCTCCGCATGGGGCATTCCTGCCAAAGACGTGTAACTTGAACCTAATCGTGAAGAAGTCACCAGACAAATGCAAAGTGAGGGCCAGCCTACAAGATACCCAGACCGTCCTTTTCAAAATGTCAATATCGTGAAAGATTAAAAAAAAAAAAAAAAAAAAAAAAAAGACTGAGGAACTGTTCCAAACTGGAGGAGACTAAGGAGACCTGACAGCTAAATGCAATCCACGCTCCTGACTGGAAGAAAATGTGCGACAAGGGGTATTACTGGAACAATTGGAAAAATTTGAATAGCTAATGATTAATGAGAAACTTCCTGAATTTTATAACTGTACTGTAATTTATGGCAAAGAAAGACCTTGTTCTTAAGAAATACAAGCTGAAGTAATTAGAGGTCTTTACCTCTAATGCATGATGCCCGCAACTGTATCTCCAATGGCTCTGGGGGGAAAAACACGTATTTACGGAGAGAGCGATACAGCACATGTGACCAAACTGAGTCACAGCTGGTCATTCTAGATAAAGGACATGGGCGTTCTTAGCACTGCTCTTGCGGTTTTTGAACTATTTCAAAATAGGAAGTTTTTTTAAACAGGGAAACGTGACTATTTTTAGAAAATAAAGTACGGACACCATAGCAAGCAACATCCGGAGCGGAATGAGGATGGAGGCCTCAGACGGTGCCCACCTACCAGTCGCCACCAATCCTGCACAGCCCTGTAAAAGGGTTTCTGTAAATATAGAGAGGCCACCCATAGGCAGCTGCTGCAAACTGCATGTAGTGATGGCAGTTTTCTAATTCTGCATCCAAATCAGCTTCCTGTAAGAGAAGAAAAAAAGCTTTTTGTTTAGGGGAACCCATTAAGGAGAGGATCAACACACTATGATCTTTTTTTTTTTTTTTTTTTTAAATGCTTAGATTGTAGCCCTTTAGAGTCTCTATCGATTAGGAGTTCTGTGTTTCTTCAGATTATCCCCGAGTCTCCTGGTTTTATTTATTTATTTATTTATGGCTGTGTTGGGTCTTCGCCTCTGCGAGAGGGCTTTCTCTAGCTGCGGCGAGCGGGGGCCACTCTTCATTGCGGTGCACAGGCCTCTCACCGTCGCAGCCTCTCATTGCAGAGCACAGGCTCCAGACGCGCAGGCTCGGTAGTTGTGGCACACAGGCCTAGCTGCTCCGCGGCATGTGGGATCTTCCCAGACCAGGGCCCGAACCCGTGTCCCCTGCACTGGCAGGCAGACTCTCAACCACTGCGCCACCAGGGAAGCCCTTTTTTTTTTTTTAAATTTAATTTTCATTTTATATTGGCGTATAGTTGGTTTACAATGTTGTGTTAGTTTCAGGTGTACAGCAAAGTGATTCAGTTATACATATACCTATATCTATTCCTTTTCAGATTCTTTTCCCATATAGGTTATTACAAGACATTGAGTTCCCTGTGCTACAAAGTAGGTCCTTGTGGATTATCTATTTGATAAATAGTAGAACAGACTATGATCTTAAACCTGAACTCAAATTCCTGATTCTTCCCTTTCTTTCTTCAGGGAATAGACCTCTCGGAGGACTTCCACTGGGAAAACTGGTCCTTAAATACAGACAGATGAACCCCTCATTTTAGGAGAATGCAGAAGTTAGCAGCAAAAATCCCTAATGACTTTTCTGACTCCTGGCGAAATAAGCCCATGACTTCCTGCTGGACGCAGGTGCAGACGCCACTGCAACAAATGGGCTGCTGGGAACTAGGTGCAGGGATAGACACACAATCTACATGCAATTTTCTCTTTCAAAAGCACAGAAGTTGTGGCAGGAAAGCAATCATCAAGCAAAGTTGAACTGTATCTGTTCCCCAGAGAAGAGAGCAAACACACTCTGGGAGAGCCAGGTCCCACCCCAGAGGGAATTTTCGATATGCAGACAACAGCCAACTTCCTAAAAGAGAATCTCAGGAAAAGAAATAAAAATAAATACAGTGGGTGGTGAACGGGCCAGGAATGGGCTCCCTTTACCTGCACTCCAGGTGATGAGGAGATGCCTCACCTGACAGGTGACAAACCACAACTAGCAAAAGCCACAAATCTGATTCCAATCAACTGCTCCTGAAACTGTTGCTTTTTTTTTTTTTTTAATTTACAAGTAGGTGTGAATGTCAAAACTGTACAACCCAATAGAGACATGGGCTTACCTGGGAGGACCCTGGGGAATGGCTGACCACCTCGTCAGGCTCCTGGTTGTTCCTGATGTTGTCCTGTTGCTGATGGAGAAGAGCGAGCCCTGCTGCAATGTCACTGGGCACCAGGTCCGTGTCCTGGGTGGGAAACCACAGCAGCTTATCATAAACCCAGCGGGAACGGCCCACGAGCTCCCGAGGGTCCAGTTTTACGCAGTTCACATGCACACACATGCACACACATACAGTTACGTGTGAAAAGGTGTTTTTAAAAATATTTTCCTTTCAGGACTCCTGCATGTGAGCTTCGTGTCTCTTACTATCCTGCCCTCACACAAACCTGCTCGAGAACATAAATATTTTACTGATCTCTGTTCTCAGATTTCACGTCAAGTGAGTCAGCTATTTTTCAGGTACTTCACATCGCCTGTAAAGTGGGTGAGTAAATGGGTAAATTTGCCCTCTTTGGAGTAACGTCTGATTTTGGCCCAGGTTTACACTCTCACTGCTCTAGATGCTGAGAAGGTTTTGTTGAAAGAGTACATGGCAGAGATGTATGAGACTGGACTTACACTCATTGGGCAGAACGAGCCTCAGAAAGACCCTCAAACTAGGAAAACAACAGAGTGAGTGTCCAGAGCCTGACCTGACCCTCTCCTTCACGAGGGACACGGAGCAGATGGGAGTCCACAAGAAACCAGGTACTGGCCACTCGGCCACTTGAGCCATCGGTTCTGCCCACGATGCAGGTTAAGACATCCTCTAAGAATAGCCAGATTCTCTTCCTCCTTCTTTCAACAATCTTAAGACCAGGCTGAAGTGCTTCTTTGAAATTATTTAGGGGGACACACTTCTCTCATCCCTATGCGGAGGCTGCTGGTTACGGAGCCAGCCTTGAGCAGGGCAGGCCTGGACACCACAGAGAGGTGAGAAAAAGGCTGGCAGGCGTGCACGACGTCAAGAGAACTCCTCTCTCTTAGTTGGTTGCAGTACTGAACATAATGGCAGTTTATCAGAGATCATTATAAGAGAAATTGGATGTGAAAGAAAAACAAATGTTTCCAAATCACTGAAGAAACTGCTCTAGAACCATGACACCCTTCTGCATTGCAACTGTCTTTAAAAAGAGAATCATCTATCATTTCTATCATGCCATAAAGTTGTAAGAAACCAGTGTCTGATACTACCTCGGAGGCATGACACTGCCGGGACCTGGCATCTGCTGAGAACCAGCTGGACAAAGAATGTAGGAAAAGACTGGCAAATGATTCTCAAAATGTACAGGTTCCACTACTTAGTTCCTTAAGAACTATTTCAAAATCTTAACTGTGTAACAGATGGGCGTCAACACAAGGATGCGCCGACCAGGGCGTGGGGTCTGTGAGCACAGGGCCCCGGGTCCCTGCTCCCTGGAGCTCTCGGGCGCTCACCCCAGGGCACACCTCCACCCGCCGCACCCACAGAGGACTCACTCTCAGGAGGTGTTTTATGTCAACAGGGAGACGGGTTCAAAATGCAGAGAACTCATCTTCCCAAAAGAAGTGTTTACTTAAACAGAAGAAAGAGACCAGAGCAGACCCCGTCGGCTTACTGAAAAGTAGGTTGAGAAAAGCTCTGCCGTACTCGAAAAAGCAACTCGAGTACGGTCGTCTTTGCCGATGCAGCAGCACAGGAACTTGATTCTCGTTTCCCACACGCTTGTAGCTGCCGTCTTGAGGCCATTAAGTAACTGGCTGGACTCATGACTATCCAGGTGATGGGGGCCCGCAGGGGGATACGGAGCCATCTTCCCCCCCAGCGGGTCAAAGACGATGACAATGATGACCGCGGTGGAGGCGACGATGATCCAGCTGCGACACAGAGAGAGGAGAAGGCTTGGGGGCTGCAGTCCTGAGGTGACCCATGGGGTCACTCTCTGCATCTGTACAGCTTGCGCTTCTTGTTACTAGGGAAGATGGGGATGTCCCAGAACCTGGCAGAGGCGGGCAACTTGTTTCTTCTAGAAAGTTCCTTCTGAGCCCATGGCCAACCCAGGCCCGGCAAAGATCAGAGCCCCAAAAGCCACAAAAGGAAAAGGGAACTGTCTGGTGGGCAGAGCCTCGGCCTGGGCATGGAAGTCCCTGACCTTGACCCAGGCCTACTCCCCAGGGTCTCGGGGTTCCCCTCAGTAAAACCAAAGGAGGCTTCCTGTGCCACGGGATACCCTCACAGGTCTTTCATTCATTACGTTTCAATATTTCTAGGTTGTCCACCATGCGCAAGGCGCCCTGGGTCCATGAGCACGTGTGCTCCTGGAAGGTGGCCCAGGAAGGGCCGCCACGGCCTCTACCGAGAGGCTCAGCAGGGCGGCGGGGTCTCCATCCCCTTATTTACAGCGTGAGGGGACGTGACTAGATCACCTGTAAGATTTTTAGTCTGGAAAGGGCATAAACCTTATTCCAGCAGATTATTTCCTGTAGCAATTCCAGACACTATATTTCTTCACGTCCTACTTTTAGTTTTTGCCCTATTTTGGTCTTCAGGTCTCTTCCTTCTTGTAAGGGAAGGGAGGGAATACAGAAAAATGAGAACCGGTAAGAAAGGAAACTACATCAATAAATGCATAATGGGAGATGAACTATTCCTCATGTATGAACAAGTCCCTCTGCATTTTTATGATTTACTCAAAAAGATCCCTTTCTAACTATATTAGGAAGCCTGCATGACACTGGGCCACCTCAGTTACTCAGAAGGTATTTGTTTACCTCCATCTCGAGTGCATTTTGGACAAGAAATTGCAGAAGACTGCAGACCTCACCTGACTGCGACAGTCGCAATGATGCCATTCCCCACCGTCCTGTCACACTGAACACCGTCCTCTATCCAGGCGGCCCCCAGGGACGCCCAGACCACCTCTGGCAGAAAGAGTGCCAGGCGCACGTAGAGCAGCTTAGACATGGATTTCCGTGGTCCAGGATTACAAATGGTCCCTGAAACACAGAAAATGTTCAAACTGGTCACTTGCCCCCTCAGAGATGAGTAGTTGCCCTTCCACAAAACAACAGCTGTCACAGCACACATATGTGTCCCATAGGCACAGCCGCCATCTGACTTTTCTGCCTGTAACTGGGCATCAATGCCTAAGTTTGAGAGCAACAGACAAAGCGAGGGATGGGAAACATGACAAAAAGCCTCAGTTTCATTTCTTAGACTTACCAGCGTTTAAAAACACTTCTGGGTTCTAACTAGAGTGACAATAAAATCATTGTCCAAATTGGGATACTTCTGAGAGCAAAGGGAGGCTCTATTAATAATGCTGGGACAACCAACATAAAACAGAACTGTCACAACAGAGGTATACAGTCACCCGGGTTCTCACAGCCAGGAAAATCCAGGCACCACCTGAAACAGCATGGGCCCGTTCTTCTTCAATCCTCCCAGTGACTGTGACACAGTCATCATCCCATTTTACAGATGAGGAAGCTGAGGCTCAGAGAGCTTAGTAACCACTTTCCAAACCATAATCCAGATTCGCATGCCACAGGCTCTCTGCCTCACCAATGCTCCGTGGTCCTCACTTTTGGGAAGCGAACAATTCTGATGTGTGAGACCACTTGCAGAAGCCCACCATTTAGACACAACATTTAAAACTGAGTTTGCGGCTTCCCTAGTGGCGCAGTGGTTAAGAATCCGCCTGCCAATACAGGGGACATGGGTTCGAGCCCTGGCCCGGGAAGATCCCACATGCCACGGAGTAACTAAGCCCGTGCGCCACAACTACTGAGCCCACGTGCCACAACTACTGAAGCCCGAGCACCTAGAGCCCGTGCTCTGCAACAAGAGAAGCCACGACAATGAGAAGCCTGAGCACCGCAACCAAGAGTAGCCCCCGCTCACCGCAACTAGAGAAAGTCCACGCACAGCAACGAAGACCCAATGCAGCCAAATATAAAAACAAACAAATAAATTTATAAAAATAAATAAAACTGTAAAACAAATCCAAGTATCATTAGAGGCCTGTGTACTTTAATTCTTGATGTAAATCAACTCTCTCCCTTTGGGAAAAAGTTGTGATAAACACCAATTTAAGCAACATAAAAATGCCACATGAGGGGCTTCCCTGGTGGCGCAGTGGTTGAGAATCTGCCTGCCAATGCAGAGGACACGGGTTCGAGCCCTGGTCCGGGAGGATCCCGCATGCCGTGGAGCAACTAGGCCCGTGAGCCACAATTACTGAGCTTGCGCGTCTGGAGCCTGTGCTCCGCAACAAGAGAGGCCGCGATAGTGAGAGGCCTGCGCACCGCGATGAAGAGTGGCCCCTGCTTGCCGCAACTGGAGGAAGCCCTCGCACAGAAACGAAGACCCAACACAGCCATAAATAAATAAATAAATAAGAAGAGGAGATTTAAAAAAAAAAAAAATGCCACATGATTAAAACAAAAACAGTGACTGAAAAAAAATCTAAGATCTAAAAAATAATTTGATAAGGAAATAGCTTTTAAATTCCAAAAGCTACCTTCCATTAGAATGAATTACTTAGAGTCACATTTTAAAACATTAGACACTATCAGGCCTTATTTTTGGCACAAAGACAAAATGTTCTAAGATAACCGAAACAGCACTCTCTCTCTCTCCCAGGGACAATGAGTGCAGGTAGTAAAAATCAGTCCTGTATCTGGAGTGTACTATTATGTAACAATAGGCAACCAGCAGAGAGAAACAGGAAACAGCACCTGCTCACCCCCACCTCCTGGAGGGCTAGGATTCCAAAGAGGCTGCCGCAGCAGGGACGCTGCCCAGATGAAGCAAATTCAGAGGGAAGCAAGCAGGAGACGGAGTTCTGGTGAAGGGTCCAGAAAAGACATGAGATACTGAAAAAGTCTCCTTTTTATGTTCATGCTTGCCTAGAAAAGCGTTTTTATTTTACTCAGACCTTTATTTTCTCCTCGAGGTAAAGAGCTGCAGCGAGCATCACAAAGCTGACGCCCCAGAATGAATGAGCACGGCTACGTCCCCGACCGTAATATCCCTGACGCCGTCTCAGGAAGTAACCCCGTTGCCCTTCACGTGGCTGAGCCACTGACATGAGAGCCACACAAGGAAGGCCTGTGTCACAGAATCTTGGGACTTGACACCTCTAGCCACTGCAGTGATTCTCTCCGGCACGAGAGGAGCTCTTGAGACACAAACGCCGAGGCGATGCAAGATGTCCCAGAATCCAACCAAACACAGCGAAGGGCAGACCTTGGAAGTTGAGGGCGTTCTCTCAAAACACGATAGTCACGAGGGTGGATCTTCCCTAATTAAACCTCCCACATGGTCAAAACAGTAGGATTTCATCAGGGAGGTTCTCAAATCAAAACTAGAAACTACCACGATATCAAGATTCTACAGTGAAGACCAAAAAAGAGGTAAATACACAAGCATCAGTTTTCTGGATAAAGATGACTGAACTCTCTTTGTTCCAAATGCACCCTTACAATGTGTGCTGTTTCGTTTAGAGGTGTATCAGCCAAAAGCTCCATAAACAGGGCCTTTCCGTTCAAATGACAGATTAATTATCAAGATGACTTACGAAACAGAAGGGGTGATGGGAGTTATCCATGTATCAGTAATAAAGTTTACCAAGGGGTTCACGGTTATTAAAAGATGTACCTAAGGTTTATAACTTGTAAAAAAACTCTGATTCTGTGCAGGCAATGCAGGTAAAGGGTGAAAAGTTCAAAGTGCTCAAGTAGGTATAAAGTAAATGTTAAGCCTCCTTCCCACCACTGAATCCCAGCCCTCAGTCACCTTCCCTCAAAGTAAACTAGTCACTCGTGTACCCCCCAAGAGAGTCCACACATAAACCAAACAGGTAAGTTTATCCCTTTACAAAAAAGTAACAAACTACATACAGTGTCCTGTACCTTAGCATATTGGAAATCACTCCTTGTCCATTCACAAAGCATTTCACATTCTTTTTAACAGGTGCACAGGAGACTATCATATGAACGAGCGACACTTAAACTGGCGGCCTATTGACAGGCACTGTGCCTACAAGCAACACTGTGGCAAACTTCAAGTATTTTGCACACATGCAAATATACAGGGAAAAAACCGACTGATACCCATATGTACACAACACACACAGCCAAATTAGGCTTCCAAGAGATTCAGCAAATCTACATGCTCACCAACAAAATGAGCTGCCTGAGCAGAAGGGAGGTTCTGGGGAAGGCGTTCCCGGCTCCAGGAAAGACCCAGAAGCAACAGTCTCACAACTGCACAGATTCACCAACCCAGTGTATCATCTTGATGAATTTTCCTTATTGTGATTGAGGCTGAATTTTTTTTATATACGTAAAAATCTCTTTTACTTATTTTATTGTTCACCATATTTGCCCATTTTTGCGCTGCCTATTGGTCTTTTTCTTATTTATCATAGAGCCCTTCTATATTAAGGAGATTGGCTCTAAGTCTCATCTGTTACAATATTTTTTCCCATTTGCCTTTTTTTTTCTTTGAAAAAATAAGAGAAAAACTTTATTTCAAACAGGTTCAGTGGTATGCATGCTACAGCAAAGGCTGGTTGTAACAGCAGTTTCATTTCAAACCTGAATTGATGCACAAATGTGACACTGTTAAGCAATGATCAATTACTGCTAAAATGTGGATTAAATCCACCAATATGTCAATTCTGACATTTATTATAGATTCTATTATTTATTTTAGTAGTAGAGGTTAATTTTCATCAGAAGAAAATGAAAACGACCTTATGGCTTCTACTAAGGTAATGAGCTGTATCCCCAGTACTGCTTTGAAATTATACCCCTAGGTTGTTAAGAGAAATTCTGACTTCATCCAAAGGTATTACTTAACTGATAATCTTCAGTCATCATCTACTGTTGGCTTGATGGTTACTCCTCTTCTTATTTGACCCTAACCATCATCTGTCTTTTTTTTTTAACTTTATGGTATTCTTCACTGAAATTTACATAATATTTAAAATAAAGCATATGATGTTATTGATTTGTAACAAATTGGCAATTAAACTAACATGTTTTTATAAAATACTGTCTTCACTTCAGTTGTGGTATCTTTCTCAAACTCAAACTGGTTTAAAAACAAACAGGGTGCTTCCCTGGTGGTGCAGTGGTTAAGAATCCGCCTGCCAATGCAGAGGACATGGGTTCGAGCCCTGGTCCAGGAAGATCCCACATGCCGCGGAGCAACTAAGCCCGTGCACCACAACTACTGAGCCTGCGCTCCAGAGCCCGCAAGCCACAACTACTGAGCCCATGCGCCTCAACTACTGAAGCCCATGTGCCTAGAGCCTGTGCTCCGCAACAACAGAAGCCACAACAATGAGAAGCCAAGAGTAGCCCCCACTCGCCGCAACTAGAGAAAGCCCGCACGCAGCAACGAAGACCCAACACAGCCAAAAATAAGTAAATAAAATAAATAAATTAAAAAAAATAAAAACAAGCAGGATCTGTCTTGACTCAAGGGACTGGAAACGCAGGGCCAGGACTGGCACCAGGGTGTCCTCTGCTTCTCGGCCCTGCCCTCCTCTGTATTCAGCTCCTCCTGGGCTGTGAGGGGGGGAGACTCAGCAGGAATTCAGCAGCTCACTCATGCACAGTGCCATCCAGAAGGAAAACCATATGCTGCTTCTGGATCTTTCCCAGAGGAGCAGGGAAGGACTTCCCTGGGACTTCCCAGGAAACTCCCTGAATTTCACTGGCCCGAATCAGGGCACATGTCCAGTCCTGAACCAACCACCCATCCTGCGCCGGGCAGAGGGTCGGTTTCTGACACATCCACTTGCTATGTGAGGGGTCGGGGGAAGTCCTGTCTGGAGGAGGCTGCTGCAGAAGCGACCCGCCCAGAACACCCCGCAAAACCGAGAGATGTTTGCCGAACTCTGACGTGTGACGGTGCGTGCGAGGAGAAGCCTGAGGCACGCGGCCATCCATCCACCGCAGGGGTGTGACTGTGCCCTGACACCACCAAAAATATCTGAAGAAAAACATTTAAGGAAAAAAAGGCTTATACTTAACCCACTATTACAGTTGTAAACCTGGTGTGCTAAACAGCATGTGATGTGAACAGACAGGGAAACTAGATACCCTGTACCTGAAATGACACCATCTTTCAGAAAATCTGAGCTCAGTAAGAGCCTCACAGTGCTAAATGCTCATCGTACACATTTCAGCTCCTTCCTTTCCTTCAGCATCAGCACCAATGACACTCCAGACTTGGGATCCGACAAAGACCACAGAACTGGGACCGTCTTTGATCCAGACCCCATGCATTCATGTTTTCAGAGGTAAACTTGAATATCCAGAGCTCTATGTTCTACGTTACTGCAGTAGGTGGGCATGTGCCATGCTTCTTGGTCATCCAAACCCTAAGGTCTTTTTCTCATGAAACACTTTGCCACTAACATTTCTCTCTGTATTTCTCCCCACGAACTACCATCTATTAAGTTTCAGTCTATCGTTCCACCCTGTCGAGATCTTGATTCCATCACCCAGGGTATCAGCTACTTACTCTCTCCCAGTTTTATCATCATCACCTACAGTGTGTAAGCCTCCCTCCTACATCCCGATTCAAGCAGTGATAAAACACGTTGGATGGTAGCATGCCATGCAGCCCTGCCTTTGACGGATGAGTTTTCATTTACTGATGCATTTCTGTATCAGCCACAAGAGTGCTCAGCTCAACCTACAAACCACAGGAATCGACAGGGAAGGTTTCCAACATTTTCAGACATTCTCAGCTAAGCGACTGTCTGCAGAAAATGGTAACATATAGAAAAAAATTATCAAGAAGAGATATAACTCTTACAACTCATTAATAAAGGACAAAGAACCCAATTTAAAATTGGGCAAAGAATCTGAATAGATATTTCTTTAAAAATAATATAAAAATGGCCACTGAGCATATAAAAAGATGCTCAATATCATTAGTCGTCAAGAAAATGCATATCAAAACCACAATGAGATAGCATTTCATATCTACCAGGATGGCTATGATCAAAAAGTCAGATAATACGTGTTGGTGAGGATGTGGAGAAACTGGAAGCCTTATAAAGTGCTGGTGGGAAAGAAAAATGGTGCAACTGCTTGGAAAACAGTCTGGCAGTTCCTCAGGAAGTTAAACAGATTTACCAGGTGATCTAGCACTACCACCCCTAGGAACGTATCCAAGAGAAATAAAAACATAAGGGTATGTAAAACATGTATGCAAATGTTGAAAGCAGCATTATCTGTAACAGCCAAAAAGTGGAAACAACCCAAATGTCCACCAACTGACGAATGGATAAGTAAACTGTGGTATATACGTTCAGTGCAATACTATGCAGTCATAAAAAGGAATGAAGGCTGATACGTGCTCTAACACGGATGAACCTAGAAAACGTTACCCCAAGTTTAAGAAGCCAGACCGAAAGGGCACATTGTGGATGAGTCCACCTATACGATGTCCAGAACAGGCAAACCTACAGACAGGAAGTAGAGTAGTGGACGCCTAGGGCTGAGGGAGTTGGGGAGAAATGAGGAGTAATTGCTAGTGGGTACAGGAATTCTTTCTGGGGTGATGAAATGTTCTGAAATTGATTGCGGGGAGGGTGGCACGACTCTCTGAATATACGAAAAAAATCACTGAATTACAATTCACTTAAATGGATGAATTGTATGGTACGTGAATTATATCTCAAAAAAGCTATTAAAAAAAAAGAGGTGTTGGGAATTCCCTGGTGGTCCAGTGGTTAGGACTCCCCCACTACAGGGGGCCCGGGTTCCATCCCTGGTCTGGGAACTAAGATCCCGCAGGCTGCGCAGCCAAAAAAAAGAAGAAGAAGAAGAAGAGGTGTCAAACAGAAAAGACTGGTGTTTACCTTTCATGCTGACACACACGATGGCTGACACGGTGCCTATGATAACTGCCAGGAGAATGATGAGCACGATCAGGTAACTGCTGAGCAGGACGCCACCAGGACAGTCCAGCTTCCCTCTGTGCACGAGGTAGAGCGTCAGGATGCCGATCCACCTGCCGAGACACAGGCAGCGTCAGAAATGGAATCCAAGGAGCCGCTTTGAAAAACACAATGGAAGGAAGTGAATGGAGTTAATACTTTCCAAAACAAGGCGAGGTTCACTTTGGAATTGAATCTTCCTCAATAAAATATTTACTAAGTCAACTAAAGAGTATGGCTTTCTTTTTTATTTTTAATGAGTTTTATACTTTCTATGCTTACATCCATTGTTTTTATTCTGTGCCTGCTGTAATACACTTAAAGCCATAAGCAAGCAAATATAATGTGAACTGCTGGAAAGCAGCCCCATCGTGACTCCAAGATATGCACCTGGTAAACAAAGTATATGCTTGTTCAATCATCAGCAAGAGAATTTTTACTTCTGTGGATTAACAAGAAACTGACAAACACACATGGTAATCTGCTGGGTGTAGTACAAAAACAAGGGGATGGAAAGCAAGCTATGGAAAGATGTTCTGTGGTGAACACTGATCAACTTGAAAGGACAAGGATTGCGGACTCATAAGTATATTTTGTAATTCAGGACACAACAATGAAAGGCAGCACCAAACAATGCAACGTGATAGTGATTCTTCACTAGTTATTTCAGAATCCGGAAGGGAACCATTTGGCAAGAACGCGGTATTAGAGATACAAGGCCAGAAGAGGAACTGGACTAGATAACTTTTTATGCTTTTATCAGTTTTGTGATATTAAATTCTTGTCTAGAAATAATAACGTGAAATGATCTCAGAAAGACTGGCTCTAGAAACTATGAAACAACTAAGAAGCAGCTCATAATTTCATGTTCTTAAATTCCTCTCCCCTTAAGAATCTACTTTTTAATAACGATGATATTACTCTTCGCTCAGACCCTCTGGGACTGACTTTCAGGCACCCAATTCCACTTCCCACGGATTCTACATTTTGAAAGACTAGAGAGAAAATGCCAGTCGTGTGTGCTCGTCAAGGGATTCAGCCACAACCGGCTCAGGAACGGCACGAACAGTATTGTTGCCATTCCTGCGTTTGGTAGACAAGATGCAGTGCATTTCCATGCAGAACGCTGGAGTGATGCTGATGGCTGTTCCCGGCTCGAGGCAGGAGGTCCCGAGGCCACGGCTTTGGGCGGCAGCGCAGTCCCGGCGGCTCCCAGGCCCGGGTCTCGGCGCCCCGGAGGGGTGCCCGTGCCCTGCAGCGCCGACGTCCCGCCGGCGGGCCCACCCCATGACGCCGGGCACGGCGCACCCGCTCTAGACCGCCGTGTGCCGTCTGTAAATGGGGAGAGCAGCGGCACCCACCTCCTCGGGCGGTGGAGAGGACCAGGTACGAGAACGCAAGGCAGGCGACACCGTCCCTGCCCTCGGCCGCCTCGGCCCCACTCCCTCCTCCGCCTCGGCCCCGCTCCCTCCTCCGCCCCGGCCGCCCGCTGCCCGCAGAGCCCGCCCTCACCACAGCACTCGCACGAACAGCTCGAAGACCCCCGGGAAGACCAAGTCGTCGCTGGCGATGGCCCACCGCCGGCCGAAGAGCACCATCCCCGGCATGGCGAAGAACCCGCCGCCCGGGCTCGGGCCGGCTCGCCGCGAGCGAGCTGCCACCCGGAGCCCAGCGCCCTCCGGTCTCCACCGCCGAACCGCGACTCTGCGCAGGCGCACGCGGGGGCGGGGGTGTGTGTGGGGGGGAGGGGGTGGGGAGAGAGAGTGAGAGACCGAGACCGGCGCACGCGCACTGGACCCCACGCAGCGGCCGCTGGGCCTCTGCGCCTGCGCAGATGCGCTGACCCGGAAGACACAGGTGGGTCTCCTAGGGTCTTCGCAGGTGTGAAGTCTGTTCTGCTATTTTCTTTTTGTAGATAAGGACTCTTCCTGACCCGAAGGGTTAGCTAGCCCAGAGACCCCCAGCAGTCAGTGGCGGATCTGGAGTTCATACCCAGGTCTGTGGGGCTACAAGCCTGTGACGAAGTTGCCACCAGCCCCGCCCTATCCTGGGGTCAGGAGTGCCTCTTTAGGACCATTCCCTGGTTCAGGGCCTGAAGCCACACGGCAGCTTTGTGCTGGGGAGTGGGGAATAGCCTGATCTGCCCTCCTTCCTCCCGAGCAGGTCATAGGTTCTGACCACTTCTCAGCCCCTCCACTCCCCTCCACCCTGGCCCGAGCCCTCTTCATCATGTACCTAACCCGGTCTTCCCACTGCTCTCTCCCACTCTGCCACCCCACCTACGGTGCATTCTCCCTACAGCAGCTGGGGTGACCTTGTTGAACCGTCAAACCAGGCCCATCAGCTTAGGATCTTGCAAGGCTGCACTCCAAACCCTTAGAGAAGCTTTTCCCTGGTAGTCACACAGCACAAGTCTGTAAATGCGTGATTATCTGCCTTCCCGGGTTAGGGTTACTACTTTCTCCCTCCTTCACTCCACTGCCTGCCACTTTTTTTCCCCCTGAAATACATCAAGCTTTTTCTTGCCCCAAGGTTTTCAAAGTCTCCGTGTCCTCTGCCAGGGACGCTCCTCCTGCAGGTATTTCCCTGTCACTCTCTCACTTCATTCAGCCCTCAGCTCCAGCGTCACTGCCTCAAGAGCCTTCCCTGGCCACTTTATCTAAAACAGCCCACCCATCGGTTCCCGTTCCTTTGCCCAGCTTTAGTTTCCTTCACAGCACTTAATCATTCCCTGACATTGTATCACATGTGTTACCTCTCTCCTCCCACCTTGAGTGTGTAAGTTGCCTGAGCTTGGAAACCTTGTCCATCTTGTTCACTGCAATGCACATAATAGCGCACATTAAATGCACTTATTAAATACTTCATTAATGAACAAACATTAAATGTCAAATTTTTCCAAGTCTGAAGAACCTTCAGGGGTCTTCTAAAGGGCAGAATTTCATAGTTAAAAATAATAATGAAACTGTATTGACGGTTGTGAAAATGATACAGGGAATTGTAAACAAGGAAGTTATGAGATTTTTATAGAAAAAGAGAATCATTCAATCATTCATAAAATAAATATTTATTGGGCACTTGGTGTGGCCAGAAGTGACTTAATCAGAGAGGTCAGGGAAGACTTCCCTGAAGAAGATATTAAAATGAGATCTGGAGGAAGAGTAGCAATTAAGGTGAAAAAGGGTGATTCAGAAGTTAGAACATTGTGCCTGTGATCACATACATTTTTTTTTCCAGTTTAAATAAAAGAGGAAATTTATTAGAAGAATACAGTTTCTTGCAGGGACTCCAACAGCAGAAATGGGTTAAAAGCTAGAAGGAAGCCTTTCTGCAGGACAGGTCATGTTGTAACCACAAATGTTTACTTCTGGGTTTTGCAAGAACATGAATAGAATATTCTAGAGGTCAGTCCTCCCTGTATAGTGCATACAGGACTAGAATGTGGCTTCATTTCTGCTGGCTTTTTGATCCTTATTTTCCTTTATGCTGGCTTCAAACGTGTCAAGCACATGTTGGCAGATGTCTATTCATGAGCTCAGTCAGGCCTCTCTGAAAGGGCTCAACAGCTGGAAGGGTACCTCGAGTCTGTATGTGCAAATTAATTTTGCTAATTTCTCTGAAGGATGGGTTGTAGCGTAACCACAAAATTCCACTTCCGGGTTCTTCATGATCATGTAACGAAGAGAATTCCCTAGGGTATGGTCCTCCTCATGCAATACAAATGTCACACAGTGTCTATCTGTCCCAGGTGCCTGGACCATTTCCAGGGCTGTCTTCCTCTCGTCTTCAGCCATTGGGGTCTTCAATCCAGATATTTTTCTCTCCAGCTCCTGGTCCTTTTCCATGGCGGGGGCGGGTTCTGGGATCCTCAGGTGGTGCTGGAGGGCCAGAGTTTCTGCCACATACCTCTTTAGCGTGCAGGCGCAGCAGGAAGGAAGGAAGGACTGACACATATTTTCTTTTTTTTTTTTAATTTTTATTTTTATTTATGGCTGTGTTGGGTCTTCGTTTCCGTGTGAGGGCTTTCTCTAGTTGTGGCAAGTGGGGGCCACTCTTCATCGCGGTGCGCGGGCCTCTCACTATCGCGGCCTCTCTTGTTGCGGAGCACAGGCTCCAGACGCGCAGGCTCAGTAGTTGTGGCTCACGGGCCCAGTTGCTCCGCGGCATGTGGAATCTTCCTGGACCGGGGCACTAACCCGTGTCCCCTGCATTGGCAGGCAGATTCTCAACCACTGCGCCACCAGGGAAGCCCCATATTTTCTTAAATGTAACAGTTTCCTTTTGAAGACAGGATTTGTAAGGTTTAGCAATCAGATAATGCTTCCACATAAACTTTTGTTAGTAAAGGTAAAGGAGATACTGTGAACTTAATGTTACAAATGTTAACAACAAACCATGAAACTATATAACTTCAAAAAGATAGTAAACAAGGCTTCCCTGGTGGCCCAGTGGTTAAGAATCCGCCCGCCAATGTAGGGGACACGGGTTCGAGTCCTGGGCTGGGAAGATCCCACATGCTGCGGAGCAACTAAGCCCGTGTGCCACAACTACTGAGCCTGCTCTCTAGAGCCCATGAGCCACAACTACTGAGGCCGTGTGCCACAACTACTGAGCCCGCGTGCTGCAACTACTGAAGCCCACAAGCCTAGAGCCCGTGCTCTGCCACAAGACAAGCCACTGCAATGAGAAGCCCATGCACTGCAATGAAGAGTAGCCCCCTCTCGCTGCAACTAGAGAAAGCCCGCACACAGCAACGAAGACCCAACGCAGCCAAAAATTAATTAATTTAAAAAACAAAAAATACATTTACCTTAGAAAAATTTGTTTACTCTTTTTTTAAATTAATTAATTTAAAAAAAGTAGTTGCAGCACGCAGGCTCAGTTGTTGTGGCTCGTGGGCTCTAGAGCGCGGGCTCAGTAGTTGTGGCGCACGGGCTTAGTTGCTCTGTGGCACGTGGGATCTTCCTGGACCAAGGCTCGAACCCGTGTCCCTTGCATTGGCAGGTGGATTCTTAACCACTGCGCCGCCAGGGAATTCCCTGTATTTTGTATAGTTCTAATCACTGCAGGTATATTCTGCCATTTCCATGTAACAGTATTCCATCGATTGAATTAGAGCTATTGTATTTTTTTTGTAAATTTATTTATTTATATTTTATTTTTGGCTGCGTTGGGTCTTCGTTGTTGTCTGCGGGCTTTTCTCTAGCTGCGGTGAGCGGGGCTACTCTTCGTTGCGGTGCGTGGGCTTCTCATTGCGGTGGCTTCTCTTGTTGCAGAGCATGGGCTCTAGGTGTGCAGGCTTCAGTAGTTGTGGTGCACGAGCTTAGTTGCTCCGTGGCATGTGGGATCTTCCCGGACCAGGGCTTGAACCCGTGTCCCCTGCATTGGCAGGTGGATTCTTTTTTTTTTTTTTTAACAGAAAAGAAACCTACATTTTTTTTTAAATAAATTTATTTATTTATTTATATTTATTTTTGGCTGTGTTGGGTCTTCGTTTCTGTGCAAGGGCGTTCTCTAGTTGCGACGAGCGGGGGCCTCTCACTGTCGCGGCCTCTCCTGTTGCTGAGCACAGGCTGGCAGGCGGATTCTTAACCACTGTGCCACCAGGGAAGTCCCAGAGCTATTGTATTTTATTTATTTATTTTTTAATATTTGTTTTATTTGGTTGCACCAGGTCTTAGTTGCGGAAGGCAGGCTCCTCAGTTGCGGCACGTGGGCTCCTTAGTTGTGGCATGTGAACTCTTAGTTGCGGCATGCACGTGGGATCTAGTTCCCTGACCAGGGATCGAACCCAGGCCCCCTGCATCAGGAGCGTGGAGTCTTATCCACTGTGCCACCAGGGAAGTCCCGAATTGGAGCTATTTTAAGACAATATACTGTGCTATCATGTGGGTATGTCATACAAAGCATAGGCAGCCCCTTATTTTACACAGGTTTTTTTCAATTTTCTATTAAAAATAGCTAGTTTAAAAGTTTAAAAAAATAAAAAAATAACTTTACTTCCAAAATGAGATATCCAAGTCAAAGCATAGCTCTTGAAAAGGTGAATGACCCATCATTGACTTCTAAATGATGAAAATTTTCAAATACAGAGATGTCTGATACCTAAGGACCCACCATCCGATTTAACAAGGGATAACATCCTGCCATATTTGCTTCATCTTGAATTTGGTGGTGGTGGTGGGGGGAGATCTTTGATATCCTTCCCTGCTTGTTCTTTCAGGTTAATTTCACTATGTAGTTGCAAATAACAGCAGGTATTCTTCAGCGATTTCTTGGCATTTCATTTTATCTTCATATTAACTTGAAGAAACTAATCTTTATTCTGTGTTTCAAACTGATTCACATCTTCCTCTATTTCTCCCTTTAGGACTGGATTTTCTTTGAGTAAATCCCTATGTTCTGAATAGGATTAATATCCTTGGATTTAATGTTTGCTGCTATTGTCTGTGTCAGATGGGGGTTGGGATGGGGGGTTTCAGCCAGGTGATCTTTCCGTCAGTTGGACAGTTTCTCTGAGCATTCTTTAAAGTCCTGAGATCTTCAGTTCTCAGAACTTGAAGTAAACACGTCACTTAGCTTTAGGGCACACCAGTTTTCCTATTACAGAACTATTTATTGTCTTAGAAAACTTATGAGTAAATAGGTTCTGTGTTTCCATTCCGTTTTGGTAATGGAGTCAGTATATAGTGTTTGCCTGAAGACTCACTTTTTAAGCACCCAAGGTCACCCTAGGTTGGAAATCTGGAGTATTATGTTCTGGTAGTATAAAAAAGTATCCTTGTCATTGTTTAAAAGGACTAGTGCTATATTATGCTGCAACTTGCTTTTAAATTGCAGGGACAAAAGAGGGAATTGTTTCAGAACTGGAAGAGAATGACCCAGCCAGCACCTGCACAAGACTCCACACTGCAAAGGCTAACCCAGATCAGTTGGCAGGGGAGGGAGCGGTGGTTACTGGGCAGAGTGCAGGGTCCTTGGAGATTCTACATTCAGCCACTAGATGGTGAAGCACATAGGAGAAAAACCCACATGGAGCCCGAATCCAATCAGCCCTCATCAGACCTCACTGACAGCAAGTTTTGCAAGGTAACTGGGAGTCAGTTTCTGAAGATGCAAGCTCTCTAACAAGGGCAAAACTACTAAAGTCGTCAAATGGGTCAAAGGAACTCTGGCTGAACTGGTTCCAGCCAGCTTTCAAGGCAGCTGTCCCAAGTTAAGCACAAAGAAGGGGAGGGGAAAGAGGGCCCCTGAGGTCCTGAGCACTTGATGTACCCCAAGCTGTGTTGTGAGCTTCAGGACATGGGCTCATCTACACCTCACAGAAATCCTGTGGCAGGAGTCTCTGCTGGTAACTGAGCGGGAACAAGGCTCATGTTAAATCCAAGGTCAGAGCTAGAGTGTGGGGAGCCAAGACTCAACACAAGTCTGACCCCAAAGCTTGTGCTTTTCCTAGCGTTCCCACAAATCACTTATGATTTCTATTGAAATGAAATCTTTGCTTGATCTTCCCAGGAAACTGTCCAACCAATTGGTATCTTTGGAAAGGCTAGGCTGGATCTTCCCTAGCAAGGCCTTCCACCTGCAACTTTTTTTTCTCCAGCCATTTCTCTCTTTGACCAGACTACATAAGGAAGCAGGAAACCTTCCTCTTCTTCTTCTTCTTTTTTTTGGCCATGCTGAGCAGCTTTCAGGATCTTGGTTCCCCAGCCAGGGACTGAACCCGGGCCACCACAAGTGAAGCACCGAGTCCTAACCACTGGACCGCCAGGGAACTCCCTGGGAAACGTTCTTCAAACCCTGTGATTGAACTGGACAGGGAATGGACTGCTGTCTGTAAGCAGCCAACAGCCAGCAGCTTTTCAGAGTTACTTAGTGGGCAAATTTGTTAACTTTGCTTTATTTCTCTGTATGTTTACATTAAAAAGAAATTCACACAAATAAAACAGCTCGATAAAAAGTATGAATTACCTGATAACCTTTATTCAGGAAGTGAGAGTAATTCTGAAACAGTGCTTCGTGAGGTGCGTCAGACAACGCCTTTGTTCCCAGCGTGTGCACGGGTGCTGCCCAGTCCTGTCCTGCGCTCCCCTAAGGCACCTGTTAAGATGTCATCCTGTTGGGCCACAAGATGGCGGCAGCATCTTAGCCAGCTTTACAGTTACGTGGGCAGAACGACTGAAGGAGGCACTGACACTTCATGAATCAGGTGGCTTGCTGAAGTCCCAGATCCTCGCTCTATGCATTGTGCTCTCCAGCGAATGATCCCAGCCTGTGTTTGATTTACATGCACAAAAACAAGTGTGAGACCCCCCCACCCATCCCCAGCTTGGGCCGCAAGGAGTCTGCTCCACTTAGGACACGATTTCCCACCCTTCCTCCACACTGTCAGAATCTTCCAAGGAGGATGAAAACAGAAACAAAACTAGGATGCGAAAAAGAAAGAAACTCTGATACACAAAAGCAAAGACATGCGGGGGGTCGGGGGGTCGGGGGTGGGAATGAGAGAGAGAAAGACAGGAGGTTAAACGATGCAGTTACGCTGCTTATTTAGAAAGATGTTACGAGACACACTAGATAAAAGTAAAACCCATCCAGCTCCCTTCCTCCACAAGATATTTTAATGCAGCAAGCGAGACTACATCCTTCTTGTAGTAAGCACTGTTAGTATTCAACACTTTAACATTTATGGTGCATCACATAAAAACAAAGTCAAATGCTTTTGCATAAATCAAAAAAAACACAGCAAACCAATACAATGGCAAAATCAGGAGGAAAATTCCAAATTTTCTAAAAAATACAGAGGGTTTTAGATTATTAAGTGGAGAACAAATGTTTGCAGCCCTATGTAGAGCTTTTGTTGCCAATCGAAAAACAAAAAAACCCATCCTGACATAGGATGTTCCAAAAGCCTAATTCAGAAAAAAGACAATTTATTCTATGCTTAGTAAAATGTTTATTTAGGATGGTAACACAAGATAAATCATGCAAGAGCTCAGTAAAAAGAAAACAAAAAACAAAAAAAAGTAAGTGTAAAAGGAATGGCAATTGGTGCTGCCAGTTAAAAAAAAAAAGTAAATCATTTTGCTATCCAAAAGTGATATCAAAAATCGGTTGAATCTGAGCATAGACATGGTTGTAGTAATCTTCTGCAACTATAAATTAAAGTGATAGGCAACTACTTGTGTTCCATTTCCCAGAGGAGTCCTAGATCCAAAATAATCACAAATGCTTCTTGCACCTCACGCTCAGACGGCAGGCAGCCCACAGCCCCTGCCCACCGAGTTCTTTGACAGCCTTGGGACAGTCTCAAACTGACACTTCTTAGCAGGGGAGGAGGGCAGGCACCTTTGGTGACTCTTAAATGAGACTCCATCGACATTCAGAATCTTAAAATTTTGGTAATGAAAACCTTAAGACTTGCAAGTCACCCTTACCAGCCTTAACTGTAGTGTTGTGACGTCCAAGGAAGGATTTCCACATCAGGTGGGAAGTGATTTGAACAGATGTACCAAACTGGACACAGTGTCTCAGATTTCAAACAAAGGTAACTCATCTTTTGGCAAAAAAATAAATATAGTGGAATGCAAGTTTGATAGATGGAGGAATATATAATCTACCAACTGTCAAGGAATACGATTTCATTGCAGACACAAAGAATCAACAATTTCAAAGAATTTAAAAAAAAGTTTGCACTTATTCCTCACAAAATCTTCACTTTTGCAACTACCCCAATTGAAGCTACACACTGACTTTATTAATACAGCATTAAGTTTCTTTGTGTAAAAAAATCTTTGTACATAGTAATAAAAAAAGATAAGGCAAGATGCATTGAACAGAAACCTTCTGGTTCTTTCCCTCTGGGTTCTTACAGAGCCATAGATGACTATCTGCAACAAAAGAGTTAAGTTTCTGATTTTCCATATGAAGCATCTTGTGCCTTTGCTGTGATAAGAATTCTGTCCGAGCACCCTGAAGGACAGATGCTGGTCATGGTCTTTGGCACTTACGCTGGCAGACTGAGCTTCTTTCCCTTGAGTACTAGAATTTTCAAGAGAGGGAGAAAAAACAAAAGGTTACTGATCCTGACAAGCTTACAGTTTCCTCCTTCCCATTCCCAGAAGTCTGTCATACAAGATACTACATAGTAAGGTACAAGGAAATAAGCTTCTGACAACCAACAGGCATCTGATTTTGGTGTCAATAAACAAAGCCCTCTGAACTATAAAAATGTCATGCACACACAGACTGGAATTTTCTCCATGTATCTGGATGCCACAGCAATTGAATTTGAAAATAGTAATTCAATTGAAATTGTCACTGAATTCATAGCAGTTTTTTATCATGACTTTCTTCCCTAATTAACATGTACTGAAATATAACTGTTATGATATTTTGGATGTTAAAAAAGGAGATAAGATACATATGCCCTTATGTATGCCCTCCCTTACCCAGCAATTCCACCATTAGGAATTTTATTGTATAGCCAGGATTCTTAGCCTGGGATCTGTGGTTGGGTTTCAGAAGCTCCTGAGTTCCCTAAAACTATACGCATACATTTGTGTGAATATGTCTAACTGTGCATTTTTTTCTCAGCAAGGACCATGGCTTTCATCAGATTTTTGTGACGTTCACATGTCCTCTATTCATACAAATACAAAAATATACACATACAAGGATGCTGATTTAAGCACTGGATTTTTAAGCCCAAACACCCATGAACAGGGGGCTGAGTAAGTAAATTATGGTAATCCACATAATACTCTATTGCTATTAAAAATTATGTAGACGTCTGGGAAAAAGAGATTATAGAATAACATGTTTAGTTGAAATCATGTATCATTAAATCATTACACTTACTGAAGTATTAACAATGATTATCTCTGAGTGGTAGGATTCTGGGTGATTGTTTTCAGAATTATTAGTTCTGACTGATTTTACAATGAAAACGTGCCATTGTAGAAAACAATAAAGTTACAGAAAAAGAAAAAAAAAAAAAAGACTGAAAACCCTGACCCAGAATTTAACTTGACAGTCATTAAAATGTTTTTCTGAAGCCAGTTCTGCTTTCTGGCTTAGGAGCATGCTAGGCAAGGGAGCCCCTAGAAGAACACACGGCCGTAGAACAAAGCTGGCAGGACGCAGCCTAATGTACCTTTTGTAATGTACAAATAGAAGAAGTCGCAGTATAGGATGGTCTGGACAACGCCGGCCACCACAGCGATGAGGTCAAAGAAGCCCTCAAAGTAGAAGCGCCAGATCCAGTTGACAAGATACAAAGCACGATAGAGGCCCAGGAAGAACAGGTAGTGGGTGGTGATGGTCTCGGCCTCCCCGGTCTTGCTGATCATGAAGAGCTGTGGTAGGATAGCCACTGACTCAAGGTAAATGGAGAAGGTCCACAAAATCTGTAAGAGAAACAGCACGCTTTGGTCAGCATCCAGTGCCCGCCATGAGTTCACAGGAAACACTCTTGCTTTACTGTGAAGTAGCACAAACAGAGTGGGGAGTCTGGCATCAGAGCCCAGGACAGAGTAGCTCTGCAATTTAATAAATCACAGAAACTTCAGCCACAGATAAAAGGCATGGACACTCCCAGTGACAAGCTGGATAACCCGGACACCTCTGCCTCTTTGGACTTTCATCACCCTGTCTCTCCAGCGTTGCATTCTTCAATTTTCTGGGACTCTACATATATGCTGTTTCTCCTGCATCAGCTTATCCCACTCTGAATCTAGGGTCCCTAATTTCTGCTTTCTGCCAGGGCTGACGAGACTGATGACTGGGTCCTTCCGCTCCCTCACTGCTGTTTTTCCTCACCAACTGGGTCTCCTTTCCAGACAATATTTAAATCGTCTCACTATTTTTCTTATCCTTCAGGCTTTTTTAGCATGGTTAAATCAAAGGGGTAACAAGTCAGAGTCGTAATCATGCAAACTCTCTGCCCAACACAGCACTTTATTCACGCTGACGAAAGGAGGACTTGTGAGTAGTCCCTGGAGTGTTTCAAAACCCAGAAGCTCCCTGCACCATCAGATGACCACCACCAGTGCGGTGACTGAATCAAGCGCAGGACGCTCAGGGGTGGACGGAGCGCTTAGGAGCGCTGGGGCACCACGCAGACTGCGCTTCCTAAAGACGAGGACTGAAGCACCGCTGCTTAGGTGATCCGCAGACGGCATCAACGAGCAAAGCCCGCACACGAAGAGTGGGAGTGGGGAGAAGACCGTGTGCTTCAGACACTCGGACAGGCAGCGCACTGCGCTTGGAATCACAGAAGCCAAGTTTATATTCTAAAGGAGAGTCAGAGACACCCAAAGCAGTGTCTGACCTGGGTGCATAATTCCTGCCCACAATTTATTTACACCAAACCATGTATGTCTGCCAACCCACCGCCCCGCCCCCCCCCCAAAAAACCCAAACCAAAACAGAATCCCATTATCTGCAAACGGGTCTATTTCCCTAGGGAACCAGACAGGACTACTAAATAGCCTCTTAACTAACCTCAAGAGGAGAGAAATCATGATTGACTAGAAACGAAAGGCCTCCCACAGGGACCACCAGAAACTCCACTCGGAAAGTATCATGATTTCCATCGTAGGTTGCCTTAAATTTCATGTAGATCAGGTACACCGTGGCATAGGAGCAGGCAATGTAGATAAGCTACAAAGAAAAAAAAGTACTGGGTCATCAATATCTTAAAATTGTTCAAACTCTCTTGGCTGTCTACATCATCCATATGTATACACACACACACACATTATGTGTGTATATATATATATACATATTTTTTTTTAATTTAAAATATATACTTTTTTGGGATATACAGTTCTATAAGTCATATAACCACAACCACAATCAAGACACAGACCAGTCCTAACACCTCCGCCACCCCAAATTCCCTCATGCTGCCCCTGCAGAGTCAAGCCTTTCCCCCAGCCTAACCTCTGGCAATCACTGATGTGTTCTTGGTCCCTGCAGTTTTTGCCTTTTCTAGAATTCTATTCCATAAATAGAATCATAACCATATGTCAACTTTAAGATCAGCTTCTTTCAGTTAGCATAACGATTTGAGATCCAAATGTGTCGTCGGGTGTATTAAGAACTGGTCCCCCCATATTTCAAAGCAACAGCCCATGTCTGGGTGCCACAGCTGTTCATCCACCCAGCAGTTAAAGGACAGGTGGCCTGTTCCCAGCTTGGGGGATGGTGGGTAGAGCTGCTGTGAACATTTGTGTACAGGCTTTTGTGTGAATGTAAGTTTTCATTTCTCTTGGGTAAATACCTAGGAGTGAGATTGCCGGATCATATGTTAAGTGTTAAGTTTAACTTTACATAAGAGACTGCAAAGAATGTATTTTTAATCTCATTTTAAACTATTAGATAGTAGCTTTAGAAAAAGAGTGAGCGGGAAGTGTAATGCAGTTCAAAACCAAGGCACTTCCTTACAGCATGAAGATATTTCTGAGCTAGTGCTTTTTCTAAAGATAAGATAAACAGTGTAACTCATGTTAAACTTTGCAATGATGGTTTTAACTTATATATTGTTGCTATGAAATTTTGCCTGGTAACATAACAAAAGCAAAACCAAAACTAAGTGGTAATTTGTAAAACACTGCTGCCTACATGTTCACCTTTCACATTCAAAAGGTAAAACACTATATATTCATCTGAACCCAAGGAGAAGTCTGATATTCTGAAATTACACCAATTTTCAGACTGCAGAATTTTAGGCTCAAGAAGCAAATGGCAATTCCAGCCTATAAACATAGACAACCAGGATGTCAGCCGCGTGGCCTGGTGCTACTTCTCTCCAGGAAAGGCAACTTGTGAAACCTGATTAGGAAAACATTTGGGCAAAACAACTTCAGAGGAAAATGGGAGCAACCATTCAGTCCACATACGCTTAAAAACAAAACAAAACAAAGACCTAAACTGTCCCTGGCATCTTATCATGAAGTTATATTTGCAAATAAATAGTCAACACAATATCAGTATTAAAATTGTTGATCATACCCATACACCAAGAAGTAACCCACACACTCCCCTCCCCACTGCAAAGTCAAGGAAGATCAATATCTTATACCGTTAGAGGAGTTCTCTCCACATGAAAATATATGCATATATGTATATGAATAAAATAACATATCCACATGTATAAACAAAATACATCTATGTACAGAGGGTCCCCCCACCCGCAGAACATCCTGTGAAGGCACACGGTGGCCGGGGCTCCCTCCCCAGGCCCACTCCTGCAGTCAGCCCAGACTGCACCCATAAAGGCTTAGCAGCCACTGGGAAAAGCAGCTGCTTTTCTCCTCTCACCAGTGCTTGGCATTTAAAGTAAAAAGCTATGAGCACATAAAACTTGTCTCTCACTGCCCAGATTTTCAAGACATTATGTTTGGAAGCAACAATTAAGCAAGTAAGGATTCCTCTGAAAGCTAGGCGTCCTTGGGGGAAGGGGACTCTCACTTATACACTTCCAGTACCTACAGTTTTAACTTCCCTGCACAGCAAGCAAAGACCTAGGCTTTCTGTTTTGGGCAGCGCCATGCAGCTTGTGGGACCTTAGTCCCCCAGCAGGGATCGAACCCGGGCCCCTGGCAGTTTGGCGGTGAAAGCGCAGAGTCCTAGCCACTGGACTGCCGGGAATTCCCAGACCTAGCCATTTTTAAGGAAGCTAATTATTTCCTGATAATGAGGCTCCCATCACTTAGTAATAAAGAATGGAATGATTCCAGGTAACTCAAATTTGCTTCTTAGTAAAGACCACAGGCTCAAATATTGGTTTGTCTACTTTGACCTGTGCTTATAAAAATGCTTTTGAACACAAAGTGTTGGGGGGAGTTGCTTTAAATACCATACCCATGGCTTCAGCTTAAACGTTGCTTCCCTGGGTACCAATAACCAAGTGCCTACCACAGTGCCCAGCCCGCAGGTGCGGTTAAGCATTTGAAGAATGAACGAATGAAATCAGACATCCTTTACACGTGCTGGGAGCCCCATACTCTTCCCTCACGGCACCAATCACAAACTGCAGTCATCCATTCAGTACTGCTATGACTGTCTGCTCTCCGCTGCCTGACCCGAGTGCTGCTTGCTGTCTGCCCCGCCCTCACCGCGCCCTGGCGGTCCTCACCAAGTGTGAGGTCAGTGCCTGTGGGAAAGAGCTGAGGCTGGCCGAAGCGTGGAGCGCGTACCACCAGTGGCACACAAGAGGCTAGGTGGTATACAAACATTTTGTATTTTGAGAGTTATACATTTGTTTTCATGCGGGATATATGACACCAAAGGTGTCATGGATACTAATACTTAGGACAAGTTAAAAGGTTTAAAATCCATATTAAGTAAATTATGGTGCAGAGTTGCTTAAGCACAGCAAAAAGTAACACCCAGATGGCAGACCCAGGCCCTCACAGAGCAGCAGGACAAGGCTGTGTGGCGAGGAGCCCCGGCTTTCGTTTCTCGTTCTGAACCAACTTGCTGCGTTTCCCAGGGAGTCTATAATTTCCCACTGCTTGAAAACATAATAGTCACCCCTCTTTCTTATAAGGTTTTCAAGAGCTTTAGAAGTTTATCATAGTTGAGGAACTTAAGACTAAGAAATCTCTAAGTGTGAAGCACTTTCATTAAATAGATACTGCTTTGATATAGAAAAAAATTATGCTTAATGATAACTGTTCCTAGTTATATGTACTAGGTGGTCTAAAAGTGCTTACGTCAAGAACAGCATATTTAGACATTATTCTTGAAGATGTTTAATCAAGTGCACAGGTGACATAAATTTAACAGTTTCTGGAGGCCTGTGAATTATGGATAAAATACATTCCATCGGATGCCACACCATACCTTCATAGACGTATTATATAATGAAATAAATGAAGTAAAAAGATCCAGGTAACGAGTTGTGAAGACCAGTGCAAACAGAAGCTGGCTTTTCCCAGAAATACCTAAAGAAACAAAAGGAAAGCATTAGAAATGCCTCCAAGAGCTTTATGATTCTTGTAGACAACACCGTGCAGGAAACGCAGGAAAGTGGGACACCAGGGGTCAAGGCTGATGGTCGGGATGACTCTAAATAAATGACAGCAGTTTCAGTTTTTCTTTCCCTTAACATTCTTGAACATAATCGTTTGGGAAGGTTCTAACAACTTTTCTGTCTTACTATGATGGGTAACCATAGGAAAGTGACTTAATTATGCCAGCTCCAATATACCAGGATGTGCATTGTTCAAAGGAACATAAAACACCTCAAATATCTCTAAGCAGGAAGAAATTTATTTCAAAAACCCTGCTGTTACTTAGTGTTGTAACTTGTCTGTTACCTTTAGCATCCTTCCATTTTACAACAATATCTCATGGTGACAAATCTTTCGAGGATGGAGCTGCAATCTACCTGGATTAAGGAACCATGTGGGGGACACCGCTTCAGGGCAGAGTTTGAGCAGTAATCCTCCTAGACTGGCCTCCCAAGGTGACTTCTTTTGTGAGGGAAGCATTTACTTGGACAGGTCAAAAGCTTAAAAAAAAAGTTCTCTTAGATGAATCACACAACCAATCTCAGACTCACATACAAATGCTCCTGGATGCTATGGCAACAAGAGGGTGGGGACCTGCTCGTCTTCCAAAGCAGCAGTCTTTTATTGTTTTAACATTTTGAAACTGTTTCTCCCTCCAGTCGCCACCCCCCTCCAGAGCACCGCTGTGGCACACGGAGACAGCCGGGGACGTCTAGTAGGTCAGGTGGCGTGTACCCGACATCTGGATTTGGCCAAGTATTTGTGTGACAACAGACTGTGAACTGTGGGTTTCAGAGTTGGAGAAAGAGCGAATTCATTAAGGAAACCGAGTCTTACTAGGTGTCAGAACCGGCCCAACCTCACCTACGTTGCAAACTTCACACCATTAGACGTTTAAGCAAGTTAGTATTTAGCAGAAATGTCACTGCACCCAAATCATTAGCAATATTCTTCCAGAATGTGAAAATCACATTGTTTTAAATGATATTTTACAAACAGCACTACTTTACAAAACAATTTTATAGCCTGTTGAAGCGAAAAGCCTGTATCTAAAAATGTTCCTTTCTACGTATGCATAACTGCAGTTCCAACCTATTCACAAAAATACCTAAATAGAAACCGAAGAAAAAGTTGACTCTATCCTTCTGGATCCATCAGGAGTAACCAATTTCAAGGGCCAAAGGTGGAGATACAGATAGTCAGCCTGCCCCTTCTAGTCTTTTCTCCAGTAACAGGGAACTTTTTTTTCTTATCAAAGATCAGTGTTCCAAAGGAGAAACAATGAGGCTGCCATTGACATAGAGAACATGGGAGAGAGAAGACAAGATGGGGGAAAAAGGACAGGGAGCACGCAGTTCAGGTTTGGTGACTGCTGAAGCCTTGAGTGAGAAATTTCCAGTTCATTTTCTATATGGTTCTTTCCAATATTTTAAATAAAAAATTATGGAATACACATGGGCAAATTATGTTGTAAAGGGTTTATTCTAATGGAACTTTGGAAGCCAGGCAAATTTTAAATTTGTCCTCATTTTCAGCATTCCTATACTAAACATGAGGGACTATCATATTGCTTTTACTACTCCCCCTTGCGACCCAATTCACATCACTTCCTCTGGGAAGTCGTCTTTGAAGACACCCTCCCTCACTGCTGTTTATTCATTCAGCAAGTGTACCCTGGGAACTACTTCATGCCAGCTGCTGCCCTAGCTCCTGCTACAGTGCTTATGAAACACACTGTGATTACCTGGTCGCCTGTCTCCCTCTCCCCCAAACCCCCACCACACACAGAGACCTCCGAAGGCCGGGGCCATGCCTGACTCCGCTTTGTGTTCTCTGTGCTGAGCACTGGGCCTGACGCACAGCAGGGCCCAGAAAATACTTGCTGAATGAACAAATGGAAAAAAGAAAATGTAATTTATTTTGTTTTCATGTCATGGGGGTGAACTCTCATTTTATGGTATTTTGGGATAACACTTCCAAAGAGTTTCTAAGTCATACTGTGTCTCTATGACTGTAAATAGGCGACATGCTCTGGGCTCTGCCCTAATTTACTGCCAGCCAGAGGGTGGGGCAGAGGAGCAGGGGACAGGCAGCGAGTGGCCTGCAGCTTGTCCCGTGGTGCAGAATCCATGCAGGAACTGCCATGCTGGAAACCTGAGTATGCTTACACAGTTTTACCCTATTCTTCCTGGCCTGGGATCCTGACTAGCAGGTAGCAGCTTTTCCCTTTAAAACAGAAAAACTGTTCTGTCTCCCCAGGAAGGCAGGGATCCCAGCTGAAGACAGATCAGGCAGGGGCAGGAATCTCCTTCCAGGGGGAATACTTGCTATAAGCCAGAGGGGCTCCCACGATCAGTTTCTGTGTTGAGACCAAAGCATGCGAAGGCTATCGGTAACAAGCTCTCAAGAACACTCACTCTAAATGCTTCTGTAACAGCCATCCCAATACCAAATGCACCAAATATCCAGAGTAAGGAGTATAGCTTGTAAAATGGAAACCAGTCATTAAACTTAACACCATTCCTGTCTTTTCCCACTAGGCCAAGTTAAGTTTAATAAAAGCCTACAACTAAATACTCCACTGTATGTTACTTTAAATTAAGCTGGTTAAAAGCTGCGCTTCTCATATTCCCATTGTTTAGAACAAAGCCCTCAACCAAACAGAAACGCATTCAATGGATTATTTTTGTCCTGGCAACAGCTGGGATGCAACCAAGCACTGTAGGCCAGACTACCGGGATAACCTGCATGGCAGCATTCAGCAAGGGCCCCAGGTACCATGCTCTGACCCACTGTCTCAAAGGATCCAGATGCTCTCCTAAAGGCCATCAACTTACCCTGGAACCAGCAGCCCAACACTCAGCACCTGACTCATAACACAGCTCTTGGGACTTGGGGAAAGAGAGGCTTTGGAGCCAGAAGGTTTGGGTTCAAGCTCAGCCCTTGAATGCACCAGGTAAGTCAGGGCCCATTACATTCTTGGCCCCCCTAAACCTCACTTTCTGCATCTGTCAAATGGGGACAAATTATGCCAAATTGTGGGACTACTGGAAAAAGTGTTTTTGACTATACCTGCCACGCTGCAAATGCTCAGTAAATGACAGCTATTACTATGTATCGCTTTGCCATCTTTTCTTGTTTTCAGAGAAATCCATGCTACTTTATTAAAAATACCAACTGGATTAACATACATGGAATAAAAATCAAAAGGACCTTTTTAACACCTCTCCTACCTCCATTTTAAGTGCAGTGTTCCAGGCTTTTTGTTAAAGCCGCTTTCTATATGTGTATTTATATGTGTACCCACACGTTTGCCCCTTAAAATGGGGCCATACAATCTCTTGCTTTACAATTTGCTCTGTTAACTCAGTGTTTCAGATATACCTTCTCCTGTTAATACTTCTAGCTCATTCTTCTTAATGGCTGCACAGTGCTCCACAGTGTGCAGCTACCGACATGTGTGTGACCCTTCCACTAATGGACATTTGGGTTGTGTACAATTTTTGTTCTTATAAATACTGCATGAACATCTTTGTATCTATAAACACTGTTTTGTATTTATTTATGTAAAACAAACATCTTTATACCTATATATAGTTTGTTCACATATATGACAATTTCTGTAGTTCAAATTCCCTAGAAATGCTGGGATAAAATAAACACTTTGTTTTGAAATACTGTCAAATTTCCTCTACATAGGCTGTGCCAATTTACATATTCCTTAACACCAGATGAGAATACACCTTACTTCACACCCTTGCCTACATTAGATCTTGTAAACCTCTGACTTTTTCCCACCTGGCGGCAAAGGATGGCATGCACTGCTATTTTAATATCCAAGTTCCTAACTACTAGTGAGGCAAGGCATTCTTTCATGTTTAACTGGCCTTCTGTTATTCTTCTGTGAACTGCCAACATTGCCCATTTATCTATCAGGTTGGTTTTTTTAATTTGTAGGAGTATTTTATTATGGATATTAACCTTTTGTCACTTAGATATATTGCAGATTATTTCTCTCAGTTTATTATCTTTTAACTTTGATGATATTCTGAATTAGTAAGTTAATTTGGGAGACAAATCATCTTGCTTCCTCACCAGCCTGCCTGGTCCTATCCAGGACATTGGTATGAACATACATTCAAGGTCACCTTCTATGTCCATCAGCAAAGTTTTATACTTTTCCTCATAGAGGTCTTATACCCTCCTTGTTGGGAAATTAAGGGAGCCTTCCCTAGGGTCTTTCTTGCCACTTCACATCCATAGGATTTACTGCCTATATGGTTTGATACCCTGTGTTTTTATCTTTTTATATATGTCTTATTATGTCAACTAAATTGCAGCTTTCTTGAGAGCAGAAACTTTGACAGCAACCAGCTGCTGCTCTGGACGGTGTCCCCGGTGCCTTGCACATGGTGGGTGGTCAGTAAGTGAGAGCAATGATTACTCACGAGGCTGCCACTCAAAAGAACAAAGGTGACAGCTGCTACCAAGAGGGAGCTGGCACTGTGAGGCAAAGGCTTCCTGAAGTTCTCAGTGACAATAAAAGAGGAGGTCTTTTCCATGTACTTCAAAAATATAAACTGTCACAAGGACATACTGTATAGCCCAGGGAACTATACTCAATATCTTGTAATAATCTATAAGGGAAAAGATTCTTAAAAAGAATATATATATATACACATACACACACACATATATATTTATCTGAATCACTTTGCTGTACACCTGAAACTAACACAACACCGTAAACCAACCACACTTCAATAAACAAAAAAAAACAAAAAAAGAGGGAAAAAAACTCCCCACATCTGGAAAAGCAACTACAAAAATCAATCAATCAAAATACCAGACACTGCATACCACTTAAGACAATTTAAGACGAAATATATTAAAACCTAAAACTTCAACACATTTAAGAGCCAAGAAAATGGCTGCTTTTTGTAAATTAGATACATTCATTGCAAAAAAACTATCTCCTAATAAATTCAAAATATAAAGGCAAATATACATATAAATATATATATACACACACACACACATACACACACACACACACACACATATATATATAAACTGTCCAATTACAAGAAATGCAGGGACACTGTGCATTACTGTCATCTTCAGGAGAACGAAAAGTCTGCAACTTACATGACAACAGCTAACAACAATCTAAGCAATAGGTGGAGGAGGGAAGGGGAGGACTAGGGGAGAATGGCTGGGAGCCTTGGAGCTCAGAAGAACTCCACTAGTACTTTAAGCACAAGAGATACAGTACTGATAATAACTATCAGCCTACAGGAAAATGTAGATGGGAACTCCTTCACCTACAAACCAAGGCTTGCTCTCCCAACACTACCCAGGTCAGTGGTGAAGACAACAAAGTGACAACCCGAGCATCCTGCGGCTGCAGCGGCAGTCAAAGTTCAGGAAGACGAGGAACTCACACTTCATTTGGGTGCCCCTCTGTCACGACAACGGCGGACGCCGGAGAATGCCAGTTCAAACTCAACCAAGATCAACTCCCCTGCCCTCACTTTAAAGTAGGTCCTTTAAGGCACTTGTTCAAGAAAACAGAATCTTCCTCACTCACCTGTCTCAGCCTTACCCTAAGGAGAAAAAGCCCCGTGGTTCTATAGCTGCAGCTATGTTTTTATTTATTTATTTATTTGTTTGTTTATTTGTTTATTTATTTATGGCTGTGTTGGGTCTTCGTTGCTGCACATGGGCTTTCTCTAGTTGCGGCAAGTGGGAGCTACTCTTCGTTGCGGTGCGCAGGCTTCTCACTGCAGTGGCCTCTCTTGTTGTGGAGCACAGGCTCTAGGTGCGCGGGCTTCAGTAGTTATGGCACGTGGGCTCAGTAGTTGTGGCGTGCGGGCTTAGTAGTTGTGGCACGCAGGCTCTAGAGCACAGGCTCAGTAGTTGCGGCGCACGGGCTTAGTTGCTCTGCAGCATGTGGGATCTTCCTAGACCAGGGCTCGAACCTGTGTCCCCTGCATTGGCAGGCGGATTCTTAACCACTGCGCCACCAGGGAAGTCCCAGCTGCAGCTGTGTTCAAAACAAATGCCAAAATCCTAAAATGAACCCCAATACCAGTATTTTCAAAGTGAGAAACACAACCTGAATGTACACATCTCGTATTTTAGTTGAGAAACTCATATCAAATTCTTACTCTTTCAAAAGTCTCTAAACAACTTTAAATTAGGATGGAAAAACAAGGCAGCTAGTCAAATTCAGAATTTAATTCTGAATAAATGATCTTGGTGATTTTGATTTTTACAAGGCCAGGAAATCTCACATATAAGAACTAAAATGATCCTAAGTCTGATAAAGAGGATAGTTTAATAACTATCGGAATACTGGGCAAACGCACACAAACTTAACTCACCTATTTACCGTCCTTATTATTTTGGGTGAAGTATTTTATATTTTCCTAAATGCTCCTAAATCTCCCAAATGAGAACATTTAAAAATGTTCTAAATGAATATTTAAAAACAAACAAAATAGCAAACCTCCTTACTTTCTCCTATTACTCAAGGTTCCCTTAACAATTCTATATTCAGCATTGCACTAACTTCTCCCCAACATCTTAGTTTAGATACACATTTAGGAGATCGAGTGCTTCAACATTTAATGACTTGACAGAGGAGGGGATTCTGAGGAACATATGAAGGATAAAGAGATTCATACAAAGATTTTGGAGCAAAAATAAAGATTAACAGTAACATTTTCTGGTGGGGGGATGGGCAAAATGGGTGAAGGTAAATCCTGGGGATGTAACATACAGTGGTTAACTGTAGTTAGCAACACTGTATCGTATGTTTGAAATTTGCTAAGAGAGTAGATCTTAAAAGTTCTCATTGCAAGAAAAAAAAAATGTAGCTATGTGTGGTGATGGGTGTTAGCTATGTGTGGTGATGGGTGTTAACTAAACTTACTGTGGTAATCATTTCACAATACACATTATCAAATTTTTACGTTGTACACCTAAAACTAATATAATGTTATATGTCAATTACAGCTCGATAAAGCAGGGATAAAAAATAACATTTCCTGAGTGCAACAGAAAATGACCTAAACTACTCACCTGAATAATTTTGAATAATTTAAAACAAAATTATTCAGGCCAAATAGATATTTATTAAAATCCTTAACTGTGAGTTACTGATCACCTGTGTTCCAACCCTGGCACTAATTTTCTCACCTCCCTGAGCCTCCGTTCCCTGGTCCACGGAATGGGGGCAACAGCACTCACCTCATAAGGTTATTTCAAGGACTACGTGGGATAAGCCATATAAGGTGCTTAGCTCACTACTTAATACATAGCAAGCCCTTAAATGTCAGCTATCACAATCGCTGAAATTACTTTGCTGTCATTGGAAATCATACAACTGAACCTCTCAGAACTATACATAAATTGAGAGATCACCTCCAAGCCAAACACACCAGCTTCAGTACATGGACTTTGCAACATCCACTTTGATTGCTCAAAGGTCTTTTTTGGTTTTGCTTACTTCCTGGATTTCAGCTATGTTCCTGGGAGATAGGTGAGGCCTGAAGACAGCAGCCAAAGATGTGGTGTTCCTTGACAGGTGAAAATATTTAGAAATCAGTCAGGTAAATGGAATCTCTGCCACCCAGGTCCTTTGGGACCCCATCTTTTACTGTCTCTGCAAAAATTAAGCTCTTTAATTCAACAAACGTTATTATACTGAGGGCATGGCATCAAAAATATGTTTAAGGAAGACGCCGTAATTTTAAAAAATCATTTAAAATTCGTCATTCTTAAGCTTTTAGGGTTAGTGAAATGCAAACCCCCGCAACTACTGGCCGGGAAAGATTTGTCTCACTGCCTCCCAGCAGTGTGAGCATGAAATGTGTACTCCCGAGGAGCGAACCGCCAACTCACTGGTGACGTGGAGTGAGGAATTACAGGAGACCACACTAGACCTCGGCGGTACCCGGCGCCGCGCCGCAGGTTGAAGAGAACCCATTATTAGATGGAGGCACTCGGAGTTTGACAAACTAGATCGTCCCTCAAAGCAGCATTAACTGCCCCAAGAAATTCGCTTAGAGCCCTCCCCATACCCCCTCCCGTGGGAGGCATGATCCTGGACCCGAGAGCTGGGGTGAAACCCACAGGATAGGGGGTTTGCATTCAAAACAGGGACAAACCTGCCCGGACACCCTAACCTAAAGGCCAGTCCTCGAAGGGGCAGGGTGGGGAGCAGGGTGACCTCTCCCCGCACCAGCCCCACCTACCGGGCTGGGTAGTCTGCCACGTCAGGCCGAACCGCCGCCGTCCTGCCCATCCTCCTTCCGCGCGTCCCATTGATTCGCGGGCTCCCCGCACCTCGGGACCCCCAGCACAGGCGTTCGGAGAAGCGCCCACTAAAGCCGCGGGCGGAGGCCGCGCCTGCCGGACCCCCGCCCCCCCATCCAAACTTTTCAGACAGAACAAGGCCCCGCGCTGTCCAGTTGGCGCCTCCCCCTCCCCGACGGCTCAAGTTCTCGAGCCGACCAAGTGCAGAGCTGGGCCCAGCGCCGCGACACCTCGCCCCGGCCTGAGCTTCAACCCCGAGGGGCCGCAGGCTCCCCCCGGGCCCCGCCGCCCGCGAGGCCGGCCGAGGGGGTGTGTCGGGCCGGCGCAGGCCCGCGGGCCGTGGGGCAGCCGAGGTCGCCTGGTCCTCCCAGAGACCCGGCCCCACGCCCGAGTCTCTCCCGGGCCTCGCCCGCCGCTTACCGGCGCAGGAGCGCGTCTTCCAGATCTTCAGCAGCAGGATGACGATGGCCGCCAAGTGGGACAGGTCCCCGGTCAGCCGGAAGATGTTCATGGCGGCGGCGGTCTGCGCGGCGGCCCCAGGCTCCGCGGCTCAGGCAGCGGGGGCGGCAGCGGCCACAGACAGGAAGCTGCGAAGATGGCGAGAGCGGGCGCGACGTGGCCAGGGACGTGGCCGAACTGCCGGCGCGCGCGCGGGGCAGCTTGGGAGAGCGGGCGGCCGCCAGGCCCCGCCCCTGCCCCGCCCCTTAAAGGGGACGCTCCGGGAGCAGGCCGGGAGGGAGGGCAGGCTCCGGGGGCAGGCTCTGGGGGCCCCTTCCCCAGGACCCTGACTGCTTGCGAACTTCCCCCTGCCGGGTTTCCGGCTTCCCCATGGGTGCCAGCGATTTCCTTTAATTTCTGAAATGACACTCTCTTGTGGGGGATTTTTTTTCCCCTCCCACTGATCTTAAGAGCTCTATAGGCTTACTGTATGAAAAAGTATGAGGGGGGAAAAAATTAATGTGATTGCATCACTCAAGATAAGGTGGATATTGGGGTGTCGGGGAGGGTGCGGCTTATGCGGGGATCTGAAGATTTTACCATTCTGGGGACTCTCTTTGACAAAGAGTGTGCAAAATTAGGTAGAAAACGAACATTTCTGTAGGATGTGAAAATAAATCACAAGAAATTACTAACGAAACGAAGCTGACAAACAGGATACGCTGCATAATTTGCGGGGCCCAGTGCAAAATGAAAACGTGGGTTCCCTGATTGTTCAAAAGCAGGAAAAAAAAAACTGCTGCTAAAGGTTCTAAAATATAAACCTTTTCCCTTTATTTTGCAGTCTCTATCGACTTGCTTCCTGTTCTCTATTTCGTGTCATTCTAAGTAAAGAAAAAAGAAAATGTTAAACTATGATCATGAATTTTACCGTTTGTCTTTATATAGAGCCATGTCAGTTTTGAATGCAAATATCAGAGCATTTAACACGGGTGCGGAATCGCTGAAAGTGTAATTTGTATTTTATGGCTTGTGCATGGAGGGTGCCTGGAGTTGGCCAGAAGAGATGAACACAGGCCAGACCCAGGAAGGTCGGAAGGAGGAAAAAGGGGTCCCCAGGCACAGTGGAGGCCAAAGGAGCACATCTTGGGGCGTGGGATAATGGATGGGCCAGTGCCGCTGCTCCGGTGAGCCAGGGTCTGCCCTGGACTTGGCTGGAGGACCAGCATGGGCCTGATGGCTGCTGGTTCCCTCGCCCTCCAGCTGAGCCTGCTGGGGCAGCAAGGTGCAACCTGGCACCTCCCCTTACCATCCTCTACCACCTCAACCCATGGCAGAGGGCAACACTCAAGCGTATTGCAACCTTGGTGCCAGGACACATGAGGTACCTGGATCACGGGTGGGCACGAGGCTTGCCCCTGCCAGGTTGGCCGCTAAAAGGTGGGACAGCCATCACCATGTCCTGCTCAGAGAAGCCGCAGGGCACACCAGCTCAACCCCACCCACTCTGACCCACATTGCACCTGCACCCTGGCCCCCACGTAAGCAGAAGATGCAGCGGTCACTGGGCAGGAGAGAGAGGAGGCCAGGCTCCCAGGGCACAGGGCAGCAGGCACCCTGAGGGAGCAAGGAGCAGGAGCCAAGACTCCAAGTCTCCGTTGCGTGCGCCATTGTCTCATGGGACCTCACTTGCAAAACATAAACCCAAAGGTAAAATTATTAAGAGTTTGAAGAAGATGATGGTAGAGCATTATGCCTTGATTATGGGACCTTCTGTCCCTGTGAAAATGCATGAAGTCAGCCCTGCCAACAGATACCACAAACAACACTAAATCCTGAAAATGAAACATGCTTTTATTAATTTCACTGGCGCACTTCTGTAATGCTCATTTTTCCTACATTTTTTTCATTGAACACTCTTCAGCCACCTCTTCATAGGACGATGATTTTTTTGTATGTCTGTGTGTTGGGATTAACAACCTTAATAATGCAGAACATTGCCATTTTTTTCTATTTTTTATTGAGATATAATTGACATATAACATTAGTTTCAGGTGTACGATGTAATGATTCAATATTTGTATATATTGCAAATGATCACCACAATAAATCTAGTTAACATCCATCACCATGCATAGTTACACATTTTTTTTCTTGTGATGAGAACTTTTAAGATCTACTCTCTCAGCAACTTTCAAATATACAAGACTCTATTATTATAAACGATAGTCACCATGCTGTACATTACATCTTCAGGACTTATTTATTTTATAACTGGAAATTTGACCTTTTGACCACCTTTATCCATTTTGCCTAGTCTCACCCCAACAATGATTCTGAAGTATTTTCTATAGAGAGAATAGAAAAATTATGTTTTCTCCAGCATGGTTAATTGAAAAATGTTTTTGATAGTTTGGAAACATTTCTTTCATCTTCTCAACTTGTTATTGGTAATATCATGGACATTATTAGGACAGTTGTCACATTCAGAAAACCTCAATCAAGTTATTTCATATAAAAGCTGCAAGTTTGGGACTTCCCTGGTGGCGCAGTGGTTAAGAATCCGCCTGCCAATGCAGGGGACACAGGTTCGAGCCCTGGTCCCTGAAGATCCCACATGCACAGGAGCAACTAAGCTCATGCGCCCCAACTACTGAGCCTGAGCTCTACAGCCCGTGAGCCACAACTACTGAAGCCCACGAGCCAAGAGCCTGTGATCCGCAACAAGAGAAGCCACTGCAATGAGAAGCCCGTGCACTGCAACGAAGAGTAGCCCCTGCTCGCCACAACTAGAGAAACCCCACGCGCAGCAAGGAAGACCCAACGCAGCCAAAAATAAATAAACAAATTTATTAAAAAAGAAAAAAGTTCCAAGTTTTCAGGGCGTTTTCTAGTTTTCTTGTGCAAGGACTAATATAATACTTTTTGGATTGATGACACTGATTAACTAGCTTGTTGGCACTTCTTGTTGTATTTCATGGTTTTCATACACAAATTCATTGACACTTCCCTTAAGAGGGAAGCTTAATCCCCTCCCCCAACCTTGAATGTGAGCTGGATTTAGAGACTCACTTCTAACAAATAGAATACGACAGAGATGATGTCATATCACTTCCGAAACTAGGTCATAAAAGTTCTTCTTGCTTCCTCCTTTCTCTCTCATCACTCACTCTGAGAGAAGCCAGCTATAGGCCAGGAGGACACGCAAGCAGACGTGCGGAGAGGATCACATGGTAAGAAACTGAGTCTCCTTGTAAACAGTCAGCAAGGAACTGGGGCCCGTTGCCAACAGCCGTGTGAGTGAACCATCTTGGAAGCAGTATCCCAGCCCCAGTCAAGCCTTTGGATGAATGCAACCTCGACTGATGTCTTAAATGTAACTATTGGGGAAATGTAATTAAAAATAAAATCTCCTGCCAACCCAGTAAAACCTCTGCTCAAAATATAACAAAGAATACAATAGTTTTGTTACTGAATAAGGATCAAACCAAACTGTGATGTGCATCACAGATGATCCACTAAAGAGATTTCAGACAGAAAGAAATCTTACCCTTTTATTAATACATAGCCAGGCAGACACAACTCGTTACATACATATGAATTGTCTTTGTCCAAAAGAAAAGAGAAAACTTATCTTTTCAACAAGCAAGAAGTTATAACTGTGAGCTAGGCACAGCGGCTAAACTCCCACACAGACAGGAAGACTTGGTGTTTGCATTTCAAAGAGACAGCTCCAAGACCCCCCCCAAGAAGGACAATCCTAGGATGCAAAACTGGCAAGAGGCTTATTTAGCTTTTAAAAAGATTTACGTGCCTGAAAGAGACAGAGAAAGGAGTTAAGGTGACAAGTTTTCTAAAAGAAATGCTGAAAAAAAAGGTGTGTTGCGGGGAGGGTGTTTTTCCCTTTTGGCACCAGGAAAATTGTAAACTTTTTAGATTTTTATTTACCTAATCTCATGATATTTCCTGAGCCTGAAGCACCCAGCTAAGCCACTCCCAAATTTCTGGCCTTGCAAAACACATATCCATTCCAAAATGAATATTTGCTGTTTTAAGATGCTAAGTTTTGGGGTAATTTGTTACCCAGTCACAGAAGACCGATGCTGGAGTGATACGTAAGGCATGCAACTTCATCCAAAGACCCACGCGATGTTTGAGTTCCACCAGGGTTTGTGCTTCACACAGAGGTACAGAGGAACTGTGATCATTCTATTTCACTGGATTTCCATGAACGCAAAAATGAATCACGTGTCCGTAACTGTATACACTGGGTTACTGAATCTATTGACACAGGAGTTTCCATTTTTATGGAGCGTCACTGAGAACCCAATCGTCCACTTACCATTTTACACTCTTACTGGTTGGAAGAACTTTTTGCACACTAGCTTCTGGCCCTCTACACTGCACACACTGTCTGTGCCCCACTAGACACAGAGATGCATCCCCAGCTGCAGAAGTGTGGTCAGGATCCAGCTGGCAGCTACAGAGAGCCTCCTCATCCAAGGTCACACCTCACCCAAGCCCATACCTGCTGCCGGAGAGTGAGATGGGGTGTCAAGGCCTGGCCATTTCACTTTGAAGAGGGACATGCTAGTGGACCACACTCAGTCTCAAACTCCCCATCATGTGGCCGTGACTTTGTTGGGCCTGTGTAACCACTGACTTCTCCATCTTCCCAATCCTGCTTCCTCTCCTGCCCTCCACAGGTTCAGATTCCTAATAAACATCTCGTACCCCAAACCGTCTTGGTGGCATCTGCTTCTGGAGAACCCATCCCATGACAGTTGGAGGTGGGGGGTCCAAGAAAGCAGGTGATTAGATCCTGGTTGGAAAACTAAGATCCCACAAGCTGCGCGGCACGGCACGGCCAAAAATAAAAAAAACACACACAAAAAACCCAAAGACAAAAAACAAAACAAATGTGGTGTTCCAAGGAGCCAAAGGGATGGGTCTCTAACAAGGACGCCAATCAGCTTACACCTGCCTTTCCTGCAGGCAGAGCTTTGTTGACACCACATGCTGAGAGCTTACTGAGTGCTTGATCTACCAGCATGGGATCCCACGTAATACGACAACCCACCGGAGGATCCACTCCTCAGCAAAGGAAGTAGGAAGTGGGCCCATGACCCCTTGAACCGCTGGTGATATCACACGCCACACCACCCAGAAGCTGCCATCTAGGGGTGACGTGATGGCACAGACTGTGGAAGGTGCAGCTGAAATGCCAGCTCAAAGGCAGCGCTCGGCAAGATGGGGCGCCATCCCCCAGGATGCTGCGTGCCCTAAACCTCTGCCTGGCACTGTGTCCTCACGAGGAAGAATGCATGGACCTGGACACCAAGGGGTGGAAGCAGGGGTGGTCCCATGTATCATATCTGTTGCTGGGTAACGCATCACCCCCAAACTTAGCAGCTGAAAACAGTGCACATTCATTACCTCACTGTTTCCGTGGGTCAGGAATCTGGTTGCAGCTTGGCTGGGGGCCTCTCGTTCAGGAGCTCTGTGATCAAGGCATTGACCAGGGCTGTGGTCATCTCAAGGCTTGAGTGGAGGATGGCTGGGGACGATCAGCTTTCAGGCTCACTGATGTGGTTGTTGGTAGGCCTTGGGCCCTCTCTGGCCGTTGGCAGGAGACATCTGTCCTTTGCCATGTGGGCCTCACCCTACTGCAGCTATACCATGGCAGCTGGCTTCCCTTAGGGCAAGTGGGCAAGAAAGCAAGAGAAGATGCTCAAGGCGGAAGCCACAGTCTTTTTATAACCTGATCTTGGAAGGGATATCCCATCACTTCTGCTGCCGCAGCTCTGGGCTCTGCAGGGCTAGAGTCCTGGTCCCCAGAGGGGGGCACTTCCACCAAAGGACACAAAAGAGTCCAATGGGATGGTAAGCAACAGCTGCTGCCTGGGCACTTTGGGCTTCTTATCTGCAGAGACCAACTGGCAAGAAGAGCCCCCACTTTGACAGGGAAATTGACCCTAATACCAAGAGGAGGTAGGGCTGCTGCTACTCCATAAAATTCGGGTGATCTACTCGGAGCCTCCTATAGCCCCTTGCACAATTATGACCATAAATGAATGGGTACAGCAACCCCAGCCTGAGAAGGGCATGTCCCTGGGAGATGAAGGTCTGGGTCACGCCCCCAGGTAAGCCATCAAAGCCAGCAGAGGTAGTAACTAAAGGTGAGGGGGGTCTAGAATGGAGGAGGGAGAGGATGGGTATCCCTCGCAGCTTTGAGGCTGCCTACAGTGACAATGGCTACAGTTCATCCTACTAACTTCCCTCTTCTAAGGAAAGCAAGAAGAAAGGCCGACTGAAATCCTGGAGGATCAGAACCCCCAAAATATGAGAGAGAGGGAGAGAGATGTGTGCGTACGAACAGCACGGGCTATGAAACCGAACGATGCACCACCAGGATCCCCTTGGAGGAGGAACTTCCCATGTAGCTGTGGAGAGCTTGGTCAGCCGAGCAGAGTGAGGTCAGGGTACAGCATCTGTAACTTCAGTCTGTCCATCCACTGGGAGCTGCTTCATCCAAGGTCATGCCCTTCCCAAGGCAGCCATACCCAGCCACTGAGCACAAAGGCCCTGCCCCTCAGCTCACAGAGGACACCCCCGCGGACAGACCTTGTTCCAGAGCTTCCACCTGGTCGGCTGAGGCTGTGTCAGGCCTGTGTTGAAGTTCACGTTCTCACTCCTTCCCCTCCCAGGCTTCGATCCCCAGTAAACTTCTTGCACCACAGGCTCTATCTCAATATCTGCCTCCAAAGAGCCCAACCTTTGACACGTGCTGTGGGACGTGTCTGTGTCATGATCTGACCTCTGGCCTTACACCTGCCCCAGGTGAATTGGCACAGGTATTCCTGGAAGCCATTCAGACACCGGGACAGCTAGCAGTCACGTAACTGGATGTGTACAGGATTGTGGGTCCTCTAAATGTGTCCCACTAAACCTAAACCAAATATGTCCCCAATGCAACTTCCCCTTAGCCAGACCACAAAAATGCCTGGGGTCTCTCCATGAACACTTAGAATGTGCGGGGGCGGGTAGAGTGGAGTCAGTGATCTTAACCAATTGTGGTTCAAGTATCTCACTTTTGCAAAACTTGCAAAAACACATGACCCTGGGAATGCATAGTTAGAGCCTCTCCCGGGGCCTTCAAAGTAGCCTGTGCAAGTGAGGGGCCCTGGAGCTTAAGCTTCATTCACTTCATGGTAAGTAGCCTGCCAACGTGTATTTTGTCCTGTCATTTAAAAAATATGTACTAGGGGCTTCCCTGGTGGTGCAGTGGTTAAGAATCTGCCTGCCAATGCAGGGGACACGGGTTTGAGCCCTGGTCCGGGAGGATCCCACATGCCGCGGAGCAACTGGGTATGTGCATCACAACTGCTGAGCCTGTGCTCTAGAGCCCGCGAGCCACAACTACTGAAGCCCACGGGCCTAGAGCCCGTGCTCCGCAACAAGAGAAGCCAGCGCAATGAGAAGCCCACCGCAATGAAGAGCAGCCCCCGCTTGATGCAACTAGAGAAAGCTTGTGTGCAGCAACGAAGACCCAACACAGCCAAAAATAAATAAATAAAATAAATAAATTTATTTTTAAAAATGTACTATATATATGTATATATAGTAAAATTGCACCTTGTTTTTGAATAATTAAAAATTATAACCATTCTTCCACATCATTAACTCTTTCTGAACATCATCTTTCCATGGTACTTCTTAAACATTTTTCCTTTTGTTTTTTTTTGGCCGTGTCACAAGGCTTGTGGGATCCTAGTTCCCTGACCAGGGACCAAACCCATGGCCTTGGCAGTCCCAACCAGTGGACCGCCAGGGAATTCCCTTCTTAAATGTTTTTTAATATCCTTTTTGTAGTAAAAAGGAGTCCATGCTCATTATAGGAAATTTGAAAACATAAAAAGGTAAAAATAAGGGGGGGAAGTCACCCATAAGTCCAAACTCTAGAGCTGAAGCTCAGAGCAGATGTGGTATTGAGTAGGGGGGCCTCCCCACAATGATTCCCCAATTCCCAGGGGATATTTGGAGTTGCAGAGTCTTGCTGATTATGGCGCAAGATGGGGGAGGATTTGAACAATGTCTGAATTGCAGTGTCAGTAAATATAGACTTGTCTGGGAAGTCTGGAGGGGAAGCAATGGAAGCCCAGCTCCAGAAAATCCTGTGAGCCCATGAGGGGACTCCCTGTATGTGAAGAGTGAGTGGGATTTGGCTGGTACTGGAACAGCCTCTTCATCACGTTGGAAGGTCTAGGTTGAGGGCCTGGGACAGCTGGACCACTGGAGTCTGTAATTGGGGTTCTAGACATTTTGCTCTGAGGTTGCATTGAAGGAGCAAAATCTGGGGAAGGGGTAGAGAAACAAGCTCTCCACCTCTTTCCTTCACAATAGCCTGCCAAGGATGGTGTCCATGTGTGGTAAACCCCATGAGCCACGCCACCTGGTATGCATGTGTGTGTGTAGTCTCTCCTACCCAGAGTCTGGGCTGGGCCTGTGACTCACCTTAACCCATAGAATGAAGCAGAGTGATGCTGTGCTGGCTTCACACTATACTACAAAGCTACAGTAATCAAAACAGTATGGTAGTGGCACAAAAATAGAAAAATAGATCAACGGAACAGGATAGAGAGCCCAGAAATAAACCCACCACCTATGGCCAATTAATCTATGACAAAGGAGGGAAGAATATACAATGGAGAAAAGACAGTCTCTTCAGTAAGTAGTGCTGGGAAAACTGGACAGCTACATGTGAAAGAATTAAATTAGAACATTCTCTAACACCATATACAAAACTAAACTCAAAATGTATTAAAGACCTAAATGTAAGACTGGTTACTATAAAACTCCTAGAGGAAAACATAGGCAGAACATTCTTTGACATAAATCACAGCAATATTTTTCCAGATCCATCTCCAAAAGTAAAGGAAATAAATAACAAATAAGCAAGTGGGACCTAATTAAACTTAAAATCTTTCACACAGCAAAGGAAACCATTGACAAAACAAAGAAAACAACCTACTGAATGGGAGAAAATATTTGCAAATGATATGACTGATAAGGGATTAATATCCAACATACATAAACAGCTCATACAGCTCAACATCAAAAAAACAAGCAACCAGGAACTTCCCTGGTGGTCCAGTGGTTAAGACTTTGCCTTCCAATGCAGGGAGTGTGGGTTTGATCCCTGGTCGGGGAGCTAAGATCCCACATGTCTCATGGCCAGAAAACCCAAAAAACGTGAAATAGAAGCAATACTGTAACAAATTCAATAAAGACTTTAAAAATGGTCCATGTCAAAAAAATCTTAAAAACAAACAAACAAATGAACAAAGAAGCAACCCAATTTAAAAATGGGCAGAAGAACTGAACAGACATTTTCCCAAAGAGGAAATGCAGATGGCCAACAGTCACATGAAAAGATGTTCAACACTGTTAATCATCAAGGAAATACAAATCAAAACCACAGTTAGATATCACCTCACACATATCAGAATGGCTATCATCAAACAAAACACAAATAACAAATGTTGGAGAGGAAGGGGAGAAACGGGAACTCTCTAACACTGTTTGTGGGTATGTAAATTGGTGCAGCCACTGTGGAAAACAGTATGGAGGTTTCTCAAGAAACTAAAAATATAACTACCATATGACCCAGCAATTCCACTCCTGGGTATATATCAGAAAAAAAAACAACAACACTAATTCCAAAAGATACATGCACCTCAGTGTTCACAGAAGCATTATGTACAATTGCCAAGATATGGAAGCAACCTGTGTCCATCAACAAACAAATGAACAAAGAAGATGTGTCGTATATACACAATGGAATACTATTCAGCCATAAAAAAGAATGAAATTTTGCCATTTGCAGCAACATGGATGGACTTGGAGGACATTATGCTAAGTGAAATAAGTCAGACAGGGAATTCCCTGGTGGTCCAGTGGTTAGGACTCAGCACTTTCACTGCCAGCGTCCAGGTTCAATCCCTGGTCGAAGAACTAAGATCCCACAAACTGTGTGGCATGGCAAAAAAAAAAAAAAGCCAGACAGATAAAGACAAATACTGTATGATATCACTTATATATGGAATCTAAAAACCCCAAGAAACTAGTGAATATAACAAAAAAAGAAGCAGACTCACAGATATAGAGAACAAACTAGTGGTTACCAGTGGGGAGAGGAGGTGAGGGACAATATAGAGGTAGGGGAGTGGGAGGTCCAAATTATTGGGTGTAAGATAGGCTCAGGGATCTATTGAACAACATGGGGAATATAGCCAATATTTTGTAATAACTGTAAATGGAAAGTAAACTTTAAACACTGTATAAAAATTTTTAAATTAAAAACAAATATATAAATAAAAGAGAATGAAATATCTTTCTAGACACAGAAGAATGTCAAGAGCAATGAGAAAGCTTTGAAATCAAGCACAGAGATTTTTCTGTGTATCTGATATATTCATGGTGGAGACATAACCTACTGTACTGGGTCAAATAATTCTCCCTCCCCTACTGCAAATTCTTGTCCACCTGGAACCACAGAGTGTGACATTATTTGTAAATAAGATCTTTGCAGATGTAATTAGTTAAGGTGAGGTCATATTGGATTAGGGTGGGTCCTAATCCAATGACTGGTGTTCTTATAAGAGAACACAGAGATGCAGACACACACACACACCCTATCATGTGAAGACACTGACAGGCAGGGAAAACACTACATGATGGTGGAGGATAGAGTGGGGCATCTATAAGCCAGGGAATGCCAAGGATTGCTGGTAACTTAATGACCACCAGAGGCTAGAAGGGAGTCAATGCTGCTGATGTGAGTTTGGACCTCTGCTCTTCCAAACTGTGGGAGAGTACACTTCTGTTATTTTAAGGCACCCAGTTTGTGGTAGTTTGTTACAGCAGTCCTAGTAAATGAATACACCTACCTTTTACAACAGAATGCTTATTAGACTTACTGCTGACTTCTCAATATAAAAAATGGAAGTCAGAAACCAGTGGAATAACATCTTCAAATTGATGAGAAAATATAACTGTCAGCCCAGAACTGTATATTCACTAAAACTGCCTTTCAAGAACGTGGGTAGTTACAAAGATATTTTCAGATGCAAAAACTGAAAGAATTTACTACCAACAGACCCTCACTACAAAAAAAATTCTAAAGTAAAAAATGTACTTGAGGAAGGATGAAAATGATCCCAAAAAGAAGGTGCAAGAAGCAAGACAGAATCACAATTCAGGATGTGAGGATAAGAATTCTGCAGGGGTGGAAACTTTGGGAGCCCCAGGGAAACACAAGAACTCAGCTGCCAGCCTTTCAGTAGGCAGAAGCTCTACAGCAAGGGGACAATGGGCCTGATTGTTTCCCAGGATGGAGTTTTCCACGAAGCATGAAAAGAAACTGACAAAAAAATGTCTCCTATACCGGCGATCCCTTACGACACAGTAATTCATCTCCTGAACCAGCATTATTAGTGTCCATTTACACAGCATTTTTCAGAAATAGCACTTGGTGCTTAGTGTAAGGAAAGGCTAATCAAGATTTTGTGATGAATTTCATTTTTTTTGCGATGAATTTCTTGAGCAAATGAGAAATGGCTCTATATTCTTGATACAGGTGTAAATCTTCCAATTTATTTTTGAGATTCTTAGATAGTTTTGGGTAACTAATATGTAACTTATGAAAACTGCAAGTATTTTGTATTTCAAACACTTCAACCTACTGATGAGTGTAAAAATATCAGACTACTCAATATTTGGGACCACTTATTGGCAACTGTCGCAAAACAAATTGATTTGTATAGTGAGATGTTGCCAAATTGTGTAAATATTTACATACAGCATATACCTGTGTATTTTAGCAATGACTGGGGTCCCATCACTTCCTTTTTTTCTTCCGTAAGTGAAAAAGATTCAGAGCACACGACCACTTTTCATTCTTAGAAACAAATGCATAAAACGATCTTTTATCAGAGCAGTAGAAAGTTAAACACTGGAAGTACCCAAATACTTTGAGAAAGCTGTCCTCTTTTCATCTCTCCCTTCATTTTGGGTATAGTATGTGTGTATCTTTATTGGTACACACAGGCTAGGCTTTGTGAACTATTTTTTTTTTGGTTAAAAAATCATGGCTTGTTGGCTCATAATGACATAGTCATACCTAAGAGATTTGTAATTTCTTTTCACTCTTTTCTTGAGCTTATGAGATAGAGTTTCAGTTCTAAGTAAGCATCATCCAAACCTTCTGTACACATTTCAGTTTGCTGTATAATATAATGACATGAAATTGTACTCCTTTTTCTCTTCTTGTTTCTTTTTGCATGTAAGTTTGTTGTGAAAATGTAAATCTCTGAATGGGTATGAGGTTAGATCTGAGATTTATTTCTGTGCATTACGTGTCTGAGTCCATGATTTCTCAGAAGGACTATGTGTGTATATATACACACATGCACATATACACTTTTGAATAATATGAAATTATTTGAAGAGAACAACTTTCTGCAAATGCCTTCACCAGTCAGGATTAATGATTGCTTAAAGACCCTGACCACCTGAGGATAACTTTCTCATAAAGTAGATTCAATGCCTGATAACAGACACTTAGAAACGGCCAAACAGATGAAATGGCTCAAAGTGGCAGGAAGTCTGGTCTTTCTCCTGGGTTCCCCTCCTCAAGGAGCTTCTGTGGGAATCCCTGAAGGATGTGGCCATGTGCTGGAAATCTGTTCTGGTAGCGGCCTGACACCTTGGCCCAGCTTTCATTACTTCTGCCCAGGCTATTTGTGTTCTCTGAATCAATTCCCTCCTGACACATACAAGTCTTGCCAACACAAATAAGGTCACCTGATGGTGGTGTCTGCCTAAAGCTCAGAGGGGGAGGGCAGTGCTTCCAGGTTGACGCTCTAATCCCACGTCAGGGCCTCTCCCCGCAGGGCCCAGCTTACCTCCCGCTACTGGGGGAGTTCCCAGCTCCTCCCTCGAGGGCTCTCCTCTTCTTCAACCTCCAATCCTTCCAGTTCCTAGATGTTGGACTTTGGGGTCATCCATTTCCTTCTGCGGAAACCCCCCACTAACCCCACATGGTCCAAGAACACACCATCAGTGCTTTTATTCAGTGCTGGGGACATCAGGAATCCAGTTAACATCTCTCTAGAGAAAATATTTTCCCTCCCTTTTAGGGCACTATCAAGATAAAGATTTTGCTAATTTGCACAACCAACAGACCCTTAAGCCAATGGTCTATGCCATAGCACTTGGTTTCCTGGTGACGTCACAGTTTCCCCGCAGAACACTGCGTGGGTCCTGCCTGCCTGTGACTAAACGGCCCATCATCTGGGTGAATTTCCTAAAACAAAGAGCATCTTCACAATCAGCATCTTTCCATCCAGAAACCAGAACGGCCAACTAGCTTCAAACACAGCTCCCTTGCTAACATCTAAAAGTGAATCAAGTCCCCTTTTAGGGGGTACCCAACTATACCCCAGGGTAGTCTGAATGAGTCAACTGGCAGAAATGTTTCATTTCAGGGGCTGCAAACTCACAGCTGGGCTCCATCTGGCTCACAGAAATGTTTTCTTTGGCTCATAATTGATCATCTTCCTTGAAGTTTTGAATTGGTTGCCGACATTTCATTAGGACATTTGAAATAGAAATCTGGATTTCTAGCTTCCTTTGCGAAAGCCTGAAGATCAGGCATCCCAAGGTGTGCCTTCTCACATGGAGGTCCACTGACTAGAGGGTGCAGCGGGGCCCCCGCAGGCACGGCATCCGCTCTCCAGCCCTCCCTATTGTCTCTCCCTGTCCCTCCATGTCAGTTACCTGTCATCCTTGGTCCCGTGTAGTTGTTTTCTTACACCACCCTCTTCATAAGTCTGCATTCCTTGTCCAGCCTCTGTGGACATTCCACCTGCAACCCTTGCCTTAGGGCTTTGGATACACGTGGCCAAACTGTTTCATAGAAAGGAGCCATTCATTTTCTTGAGCAACTTGGTCGCCCTCACCTTTGTGTTATTTGTTTGATTTAATAGGCAATTATTGAACCTTGCTGTATGCAAAGGCTAGAAGCAGATGGGTCAATGGGAAATCAGGCTGATGGATGGGTTATCAGTGAGTAGACACCTACTAGCTGAAGCCTGGGTGTGTGAGAATTTGCCAAGGGAGGGCAAACAGTGCCCAGCGCTGCTTAAATAAAGGTCAATGAAGATAAGGACAACTAGAGCTTCCTGTGGTTTCCTGTCGGGGCGATAGCAGGTTCAGGGGAGTGACAGGAGAGAAAGCCAGGCTGCTGTGTGCTGAGAGGTGAGTGGATGGTGAGCATGCAGAGGCAGCAAGTGTAGACAACAGCTCTGAAAAATTTGGTCTAAAGGAGGGAGAGAGATGGCACGAGCCACTGGGGTCTAGACTGTTCTTTGAGGGTTGCAGGTAGAGGGATGTTTATTGGTGAAGGGGAAAGAGCCAGTGGAAAATGATTTGTGGTCACAGGTGCATTGGGGCCCCCCTGGGAGCTTGGGGAGGCGGGGATATGGGACAAAGAATTAGCTCCGAATTGCAGTTGAGAGCAATGCTTGAACATCATGGGATGAAGATGAGGGCAGGTACATAGAAGTTTGCAGATGTGGGGGAGAAGGTGAGTAAATCCTGCTTGATTGAAGCCTTTCTCTTTGGAACATCAGCTGAATCCAGAGATCTCTGAGGCCTCCTTGGAACTAGCACTATTATATCCTTGGCACCTGGTAAGAAGGTGGTATGAGCTGAATTGTGTCCCCCTCCCCAAATTCATATGCAGAAGTCCCAGCCCTCAGTACCTCAGAAGGTGACTGCATTTGGAGATGGGGTCTTTGAGGAGGTATTTAAGGTTAAATGATGTCATAAGGATGGGGCTCTAATCCACTAGGACTGGTGTCATTACGAGAAGAGACGCCAGTGATGCACAGAGAAAAGGCCACGTGAGGACACAGCGAGAAGCGGCCGTCTGCAAGCCAAGGAGAGCAGCCTCAGGAGGAACCCAACCTGCTGACACATTGATCTTGGACTTCCAGCCTCCAGGGCTGTGAGGGGATAAATTCCTGTTGTTTAAGCCACTTAGTCTATGGTATTTTGTTATGGTAGCCTAAGCAGACTAACACAGGGAGGAATAGAAGGGGGTGAGAAAAGAGGTAACGGCTTTCTTTATGTCGAAGTCACCAGCATCTGTGGCCCTTGGAATGCTGATAGACGTTTTTAAAAATCATGTTAAGCAAAACAAAGAAGATATTTCCACTAAGAGGATGGGCTTTGGATTTAGACACACTTGATTTTCTATCAAGCAAGTCACATAACCTTCCTGAGTTTTAGACTTTTTATTTGTAAAAAGGAGATAACAAAACCCACCTCAGAGGGTCACTGTGAAAGTAAAATGAAATATGTAAAAACAAGGAGCACACTACCTAGTAAACATTAACTGATTGTTAGGAAAGGCGGTGTGTAATTGGGCTATGCTATTTTATTAGTATCATTGAGAGAGAAATACATTCCTGCTTGTCACACCCTGTCATTTGGTGAGGAATGGGGGCGGAGGGTATGGCGCACATATTGGCTCACATATAGGGTTTCGTACTGACTTGGGTGTAGAATCACCATGAAATAGAACCCTGGGAAACCAAACTCAGAGAGGCTGACCCATAAGATTATCTGCACCCAGCACCGTGCCTGGCACATGGTAGGCGGTCAAATAGTATTGGCGAATGCATTTATGAATGAAGAGAATGCACTGAGAATGTTAAAAGACTGAACATCTATAACGATCTGTTGATGAGTGTGTTAGTCAACCCTCTTCATGTTGCAAGTGACAGAAACCCATTCAAACCAGCCTAAGCCAAAAAATTAAAAGAAATTTAAAAAATTCACAAGTGGTGGCGGAATTTGTTGGCTTGGAAACTGAAAAGTTGGGATGTCTGCTTCAGGCACAGTTGGATCCAGGGACAAAGAGATGGATGGAGTGGTCTTCTCTCCTTTTCTTCTGTATTGGTTTTACACCCAGGCAGGTGCCCTCCACGTGGTAGTCCTGGCAGTTCCTTCCAGGATTCCACCCTCTTTACACCCAACAATTCATCCAGAAGTAAGGAGCCTCCTTTTCCAAACACTTCAAACTTGAGTCTTGAATTGACTCTGAGCCACCCAACCAGAGTCACAAGATCATCCTTAATCCAATCAGCAACACTCCAAGGCCTGGGAGCAGAGGAGGGATAATTTCCCAAAGGAAAAACAGGGAGCTTTCCCCAGCAGAAGGGAGACTGGTTGCTAGGCAGGCACAGGCACAGACCACTGCTGCCCATGGACTTAGCGTATCTGGAGAGAAGTCAGGTAACTCATGGGTGACTAGGTAAGAGAGAATGAAAAGCATGGCACCTGCAGGACACATGAAGATGAGTAATCAGAGCTGTGCTGGGTCCAGGGAGGACCGGGGCCACTGAGGATTTTAAGGAGGCTGGGATATGCACCAGGGTGCCTGGCCACGGAAGTACGTGGTACACTGATGGCAACAATGGCCTGACTCTCTACCTGACCCTGAATCCACACCCTCTGCCATGTAGTTTTGCAGCATCTCTCATCAAGAGGGGAGCCTATTTCCCCTCTCCTAGAATCTGGGCTGGACTTGTCACTTGCTTTGACAATATAATGTTGCGGAAGGGATGGTGTGACAGTTCTGAGGTTAGGCTTCCAGGGGTCTTCTGTGTCTTTGCTTGTTCTCTTAGGCCCCTGACCTTACCATGTGAACTGTCCTGGCTATTTGGCTGGAGGATGAGAGACCACATGAAGCCATCTCAACTGTCCCAGCCAAGGCCCCAGGCATGGAAAGAGCCCTGCATGACTAGCAAAGCTGCCCAGCTGACCCACAGAAGACTATAGTCACACAGGTGAGTCCACTGAACCCAGCTCGGATCAGAACTGCCCAGCAGGACCCATGGACTCAAGAGCAGTAGTGGCTGCCGTTTTAAGTCACTGAGTTTTGGGACAGTTTGTTACACAGCACTGTGTGGGAAACAGGTAACAGTTACAAGGCATTATAGGGAGAAAACCCAGCTAGCGATTGGCTTGCCAACCTGAGTCCCCTGGCGTGGGGCTGGATCTACCTGGAGAGGGTGTGTGTTTCTAATTTGCGGGAAAATGCCATACAGGACACCTGGGCCTGGAGGGTCGTGCCTATTCATAGCCTGGTGGAGTCTACAGTCGCTACGGATCTCATACCAGGATTTTAATGGACCTTCTGACATGTTTCTCATAGACAAAGGCTTTGGGAAGTTATGGAAATTATCCAGCTTGAGCTGCTGGGGAGAAATGCCCTCCACTAGCCAAATTTGGGTTCATTTCCCCCACCTGAATTACACAATTTGATTTAGATATTTTTATATGGTGGCTGTGAGTGGGGAACAAAGGAAGAACATACATGGCCTCAACGAGGGGCCTGTGGGAGACTGGGTAGAACTGGATGGGTCCCAAATACTGTCCAGGAGAACACCAGCTATTCAATCATAGTGGGGGGAAAAAATCCAAAAGATGGTTTCTAAAGCCCATTTCAGACTTCTCTGGAAGAAAGTTAAGGGAAGAGGTAACGGGAAGCTGCCTGATGCAGGATTTGTCGATTGGAGAATGGAAAGGATGAAACAAAGAAAGGAAAGGATGCCCCCAGCGTCCCCCTGCTCCCAGCATCCAGGTAGCTCCCTCCTCTATCCCCAGTCCTCACCGGGGGCTCCAGACACACACGTAAAACAGACTCTGGGATCCCAAATATGTCCCAGGTGGTGTTACTGCCTCTAAGCCTGCTCTGCTCACATGGCCTGTTCCAGGGAACATCATCATTGCCACCCACCCAGGTGAGAAACCCGGCAGCCGGCCACCAAGTCCTGCTCATCCATCACCTGAACATCTCTCTGTTCTCTCTGCCCCACCGCGACATCCCCCCTCTCACTCCCAGACTCCTCACTTCCAAGTGACCACTTCTAAACTGGATTTAAGTTTGTCTGCTGGGTGAAAACTTCAATTCTGCAGTCTGACATAGTCTTCCTAATGCTTTCCTGTATCTCTGCCCAGCTTCTCTCCTGCCTGCCTCCTCTGCAGCCAGCTGAGGTTTCTTCTGGCTTCCAAGACCCAGGCTAGGTGTGCACCCACCCCCCTCCCCCAGGTCCCTGTACTTGGGGCTCTCCTTCCAGCCTGCCTGCCTTCGTCCAAGCAGCGCAGGAGGCCCTGGGCTGGGTGAGAGACCTCCAGGCCTTATCGTGCTCACTGGTGCGGCATGTTCAAGGGCGTCTGCCTCCTTCTCCACAGTCTAAGGTCTGCGGGGTCCGTGCTCCGCGAGGGCGTCCCCTGGGCCCACTCGGAGCAGGCTCAGGAGAGGTTCAGACGGCCTTCCTTGGGGCCGGGCACCCTCTGGCCAAGACGCCGCCCTAGTGCCGCAGCCAGTTCGGAATCCACCGGCTGGTGGCAGCGGCCCCTCCCCGGGACCCCGATGTCCTGAAGGCGTGCACAGCCAGCCCTTGCTGGAAGGCCCGGGAGCGGGGCGGGGGCGGGAGTGGGGCGGAGAAGGGGGGGCGGACAAGGCGCGGGAAGCCGGCGGGACCTGGCGGCGGGTGGTTCACGCGTCCCGGGGAGTCGGCGTGCCGGCTCCGGCCCCGCGCTCCCAACCCTCGGAGCCCCGGGCTCGGCCCCGAGAAGGGGTCCCCGCACCTTCGAGGGCGGCCGGAGCTCGACGGCTGAGCTAGCGGGAGATGCGCGCGTGGCTGGGCCCCACTCCCGTACCCGGGCCGCTCCGAGCCACGCCGGCGGCGTCCGCTCCGCGCTCGGGCCGCCGAGGACGCGAGGCCGCCGCCGTCACCAGGAGAGGGGCGAAACCATCCCAGAGCCGCGCGTGCCCTCCCCAGCCTGCAGGTCGCCGAGCGCTCGCTGGGGAGGGAGGAGCACGTGGGGACGGGGTTGGTCAGTGGTCCCGGGACACCCCCCTCCCTGCGTCCTCTCCCCCCACCCCCTCCCTCGCCGGGGCAGAGACCTACTGGCTCCGCCCCACTGGGGTAGCGTGTCACTCGCCAGGGGCCCTTTCCCACCCCGGGCTTCACAGAGGAACCCCCTCGCTGGACCTATGGCCCTGCCCTCTCCTCAGGGCCTCCCACCGTGGCTCACCTCGAACTTGCTCATGAACTCCGCAAAGATGCCGAAAAAAGCCTCGGAAGTGGTGGCTTTGGAATCTTCACCGAAGAAAGCCAGCGCCTTGCCCAGCTCATCCATGGCCTCCCGCTGCAGCCCGTCCAGCGCCCGCAGCACCGGCTGGGCTGTCTCCAGGAAGGACTGATGGGCCTCTGTTAAGGAAACTGCCCCAGGTCCCTGGGGCAGGTCCCCGGGCAGTGACCCAAACAGCGACCGCTCCAGTCTACCCCAGGCCCTTTGCTCACCTGGGCACCATGCCCTGGTCAGAGGCTCCAGTCCCTTTGCCCCCTGCCCTCCAAGCTCGTCCTGACACCTGCCACATCCAGTCCAGCCTTAGGCCTTTCACTTGCTCCTCTCTCTGTGGGGCAGCTCTCTATTCCCTCCTGGCTCTGCTCAGATGCTACCACCCTCTCTTCCCCAACCATCCACTTAGAGTGGCCCCCTTTCTCTGTCTCTCTCTTTTTCTATAGCATTTGTCGCTGTCTGTGCTCAGTCAGAATATTCCCCTCTCCTGACTGCCTTTGGCTGGCCAGGCCTGACAAGTCTGAAAAGCCTCTCCCTGTATCTTGTGACTTAAGCCTGGACTCTGCCACCCCCGAGGACAGAGGGGCAATGTAGCCAATCAAAAGAGCTCCTTCTCAGTTACACACAGACTTGACATAAGCACTTAGATTCTAAATGACCTAAGATGGACCCCCTTCCAGAACCCCTGGACCCACAGCAGCCTCTGCCCAGAATCTCTGCTGGCCACTGGAGCTACAGCCAGCTCTATCTGACCACACCCCACCCCCACCAGGGTCCACTGTGGCACTGGGACAGGATACCGCCATGACCACGGCAAACTTGTCCTCGCTGGCGGGGGACACGCTCTGGCAGGCGGCCTGTATCTCGCTGATAGTGCCATGGAGGTCAGCCAGGTCACCGGTCAGGGCCCGTTGGTTCACTGTAGGGAAGGCAACAGAGCCTCGTGGGGCTGCCCTCCCAGCCCAGGACAGCAGTGCCTCTGCCTCCCCACCCATCCACCCAGCCTACCTTTGGCAGCCAGGGGCACGGTGGGCAGGTCCTGAGCAAAGCCCAGGAGTTCGGGGAAGTGCTGGCTCAGCGATTTGGCAAGGATGTGCAGGAAGGTGGACTTCCCATCCACCGTCTTGGTGGAGTTCAGCTGCAAGTGACCCCAACATATATCTTCCTCAAGGACCCCATCAGATTCCTGATCGCACGGGCTCAAGTGCTCTCCTCCCTGCTTCCCCTGGGCTGTGGCGTCAGTTCCCGGCCCCCGACACTCTCCAACTCCAAAGGTCATAAGCTGATGGCTAGTAATCCTTAACTCTGAAGCTCACATCTGCTGGGATGCCACAGGCCTGTTTCCTGGCCCAGATCTTTGAGACCCCCAGGAACCAGGCCCCCAGCCCCCAGCTAGGGGAGGACCCTGGGTTTTTCTGTCCTTGTGAGTTTGCCCTTGTCAAAAGATAGAGCCCAAGATTCTCTAACCCCAGGGAAAGCGGGGAGCATCACTCACAGTTCTTCCCTTTTGTGGTTTTCTGGAACCATCTGTGGCCCATCTGAGCCTCAGACACCCTAAACCATTCCTATCTATAAAGGGAGTTTTTCTTCCTCTTTTTTGAAAACAACCAAAGGCATCATGGGGAAAAGTCCCAGAAACACAGGGGAAAGGCTGGATATTTCAGCTGTCCCTTCTCTGATCCTAGATCTTTCTGGGGTAGGACTGGCCTGATGGTGGTGGTGGTGTTGAGGGCACAGAATCCACCAGGTGGGACTCTCCCCTTCCTCCTGGAGCCTTCCCTCCCTGCCCTTCTCCTCTCCCACCACTCCATTTTTCCAGATCTTGAGGCTTGGCTTGGAGACGCCACCTTGTTCCCCCCTCCCCTCAACCCCCAAACTGTGCTTCTGTTACATCCTGGCCTGCGGGCAGCCAGCTCTTCCTCCGGGGGTGATGGGGGTGGGGAAGGGCCTCAATGGTAGAGCAAACAAATCAGTGACTGTCTGACAGGCCCCCTCACCTCCGTCAGGAAGTTGATCTTGAAGCCCGTGGTCTTGTTGGTTTGGGGCTGTCCATCGTTGAGATAGTTGCCCATGGCCAACACAAACTGTGGAGAGAAAGGTGGGCAGGTCCTACCCCACGCCCTGGCCCCTCTCAGGATGAACCTCCAGGCTGGAAGCCCCAGGGGACAGAGGGGCAGGTAGAGTGATCTGAGAAGGGGAGGTTCTGACCTCCAGGATCTTGGCGAGCTTCCGGCTGTTCTTGAGCTCGAGGGAGGCCTGGCGCAAGCACTCCAGGCTTCCCCGGATCTCTTCTGTCTTCTCCTGTAGGGTGGCCTGGAAGTGGAGGCTGCGCAGGCGGGTCTTGTACTCGGGAACCGACAGCATCTGACAGGAAGGCAGGGCCAGGATTCATCCATCCCGCCGGGAGACCCGCTGCCCCGGGGCAGCCTGGGGTGGGGGTCAGAGGGCTGCCCGGTATTCCCTTAGGAAAACAAGCACAATCTCTAGGGGGCACCCTCATCCCATCCACCTTGGACCCTGAGTGAGAACTGGCTGCCACAGGTGTAAAACCGGGACTCAGAGGCGTGAACGCGGTGGCGGGAGGGGAGCGAGACGCACGCACAAAGGCACAAAGCGAGAGCCGCGATAGAGGAGGCCGAGGCCGCTGGGCAGCCGCCCCTGACCCCGGGCGGGGGTCACGGCCACAGCACCTGCAGGACGAACTGGTCGGGCTCGCTGAGGCGGCCTGGCGCCTCGCGGAAGGCCTGGTAGCGCTGCTCCTCGTCGGCGTCGGGCGCGAAGAGCAGCAGTTGCGCCAGGTGCGCGGGCTCCAGGCGCCGGGGCTCCATGCTCATTAGCACCTGCCGCAGCTCGGCCGGGCTCAGCTTCAGGTGCGCCAGCAGGATGGCTGCGGGCGGGGCCGCGAGGGTGAGCCGGGGCGGGGCCCGGGCGGGGAGTGGGCGGGGCTTCAAGATCCACCGTGGCTCCTGGGTGTGTCGGGGGACGGGGGACAAGGAACCGGGGCGGAGCAGGAGCCTGCCCAGAGGAGGGGAGGGTCCTTCCCGCGACCGACTGAGGGGCGAGGGCGGGGTTCTCGAAAAGATAGACCTGGAATTGAGCGGGGCCTGCGGAGTTGGGGCCAGGGAACTAGGGAGGGTCCTGAGACGGGGAGAGTAAGGTATGCCGCTGGAGGCGGGGCCGGAACTGGGGAGCCGATTACAGGATGAGGGCGGGGCCGACGGGGGTGGAGCCAAGGCCGGTACCTGCGCGCGGTGGGATCGGGCTGGCGGTGGGACCTGGGAGAGGGTCTTCACCGCGCGGGAGGCAGGTGTTGGGGCCGCCACGGCCTAATCTCGATCATCCACCGGGGTGGATCCAAGGCTCTGTGGCCCGGAGGGGGGTCGCGTCCTGCCCCCCACAACCACCCGGCACCCCCAGCCCCTCACAGGTGTTGTAGGCCTTCTTGTGGGACAGGATCTCCACCACCTCCTTCTTCCTGAAGGGCTCAGGCCCGGGCACCGGCTCTGGAAGGGAAACTGATGGTTTAATGAGGGGACGCTAGGCTGAGGCTGCTGTGCGAGGGCCCAGGAGGGGTGTGGCCACACCCCACAGCCCAGACGCCCCCGACCATGGACTTGACTGAATCAGCTCCAGGTGTCCACACTCCCCTCACTCATGGACTCTGGGGTCCAGTCTAACACAGTGTGCGTGATGTGGCGTGTGTCCGCCCCCCGCCCCCCATCCTCTCTCCCCTGGGCCCTTGGGACTGAGCTGGCCCCATAAGGAGAACCAATCACCTCTCGATCTTGCAGATGCTTCCTGGACGGACAACAGCCTTTCTCTGCAATCCCGGGACCACTTTCCACACACAGTATCCCTGGCTGCCTGGAGCCCCACCCAACAACTACAGGGAGATACCCTGAGAGGGGTAAGGGGAGAGAGAGACTTGGAAGGGATATCTGTCTACCTTATTGTGGCTGTGTGACTTTGAGCAAATTACCTAGCCTCTTTGTGCTTCCTCATCAGGAGGTTGGGGCGAGCACAGTCCCTACCTTACAGAATTGTCACAGGATTAATTTAGAAACAAGGGTGTCTGACATTGTGTAAGCATGCAATACATGTCAGCTCTTATTATCTCCATTTTGAGGCAGAAAACCTGAGGCTCTGAGAAGTTCAATAACTCAGGGACACAGTAAATAAATGGCGGTCCGTGCAGACCTTGGGGACTCTAAGCCCTGGGACGCCACAGAAGGTAGTGGGTGGGCTGCCACAGAGGACCTGGTATCTGGGTTCCCCTAGGGCCCTCAGGCCACTCACTAGCAGGTTTCTGGGTGCCAAAGTGGAGCTCCAGGTCGAGGTACTTCACCATGTCGCTCAGCTTATCATAGTCAGAGTCTTCCCCGAGCTGCGAGGGAGGGGGAGGTTCAGAGCGAGGAAGAACGGCCGCCCTCCACCGCCCCCACCCTCTAAGGACTGCCTTGTGAGCTCCCGGAGGGAGAGCCTCCATCAAGCCCTGGGACAAACCCGGTGGCAGGAGGAGACTGCAGGAGAAGCTAAATCATCCAAGTTATCAGGCGGTGAGCCGGCTCCTCTTGCGGTCAACAACACTCACACCTGGGGCACTCTCCAGGCAGAAGCCAGCAAGTTGCGCTGGAGCAGGGGGTAGAGGGGCTCTAAAGGGGCTGGAGCCGACCAAGGAGGCTTAAGGGGTCTGGGTCTGATTTGAGTGAGTTCACCAGAGCTGCTCTGGGTTCCCGATTCTGGGGAAACTGAAGCAGGGAAATGCCAGGAGCTACGAACTGGACAGGTGGTTGTAACAAATGACCTGGGTGAGAGGTGACAGTCTAGAAGGGCCATGGCTGCAGGCCAGGGACAGCTGGCGTGGATTTGGACTTGGCCATGTGCATGACCTCTGTCCCTGTGTCCACCTTCAGCATCCAGTGGAAAGACCACTCTTCAGAGCAAGGCTTCAAGGACCATCTGAGGCTGGTAGGAGTGAGGTCTCCAGGGGACCCAGTAGGTCCCAGTTTGTGACTTTGTCCTGCCGAGCATCCTTATCAGCAACATGGAAAGCTTCCCTGGATGTGTGGGCTGATGCCAGCTTGGCTGGGAAGGCAGGAGACAGAACTGGGACCCAGGAAGTGGCAATGGGAAGAAATGACAAGCATGCCCCAATGGAGTGTGGCGAAGGACATGCTGTTGGTCCCAAGAAGAGGAAGGGACTAGGGTTGAGGATGATGGTGGGAATGAGCACGGCGATGGGGCAGCCCCAGAAGCTGGAGGGTTCCCAGGCCATGTTACAAGGAGTACGATGTCCAGGTCAGAGGAGATGAGAGCACTGTTTTCTCCTCTGAACTGGTGAAGCCCCATTAGGAGTTCCATCTGGGACCTGCCCTTTGACAGACTATGGGGCTAGAAACCACATTCTAGGGGAATGACCTAAAGAACAGGGATGGGGTGAGCCTTGCTCATGGGAAAGGCTGGTTGGTCTGTGGATAAGGAAATATACTTGCTCTGCCTGATTTCAAAGGGCAGGACAGAAAGCAGGACATGGGAATCTTGGTGAGACAAAATTTCAGAGCAATACAAGGATGGATGGTGAAAACTGTCCAGCGAGGAAAGGGATGCCTTGACAGGTAGTGAGTTCCCCATCACTAAAGGTGTTCAAGCATATATTGGCAGCGTTGTTTGGGAGGAAATTCAAGCATCAGAGTGAAAGGGTGGAGGCTGGTGTGCAGGGGTTTGGAACAGCTGCCCTTTTAAGAATCCTTCAGTCTTGGCTCCTGTGAATAAACTACTGATCGTAGACTGGCAGACGGTTCGAAGCTCTGTGACTCTCTAACCAGATGACCTTCTCTTGGCTCTAAGAGCCTAAGGGAACTATTCAAATCTCAAGTGATAGGTTTCAAGGGTGAATGTGGTGCATCCATTTCTGGATGTCCCCAGTGGGTCATTGGCTTAGGGACGCAGATTGAGCTTCGGTGCCTGTGTCAACCACCACGGGTGGGCGTGTTCATGGGCTGGGCCTTCAGGATGCTCAGGATGCTCAGGATGGGGACGACCAGAGGATGTTCAGCTGATGCTGGAAGAGGCCTGGAGATGGGTCTCGCCTTCACTGCTGCTGCCCAGACCACCTCCCCTGGTGCAGAGCACTCCTGGTCCCCAGGTCGCCTACCTGTCCCCAGATGGTGCCTTCTGAGTTCTCCACCTGCTCCCACCGCAGGCGCTTGACGCTCATGTGGCTGGTCTCACTGCGGCGGTGGCCCAGGCCCCGGGACAGCATGGGGGGCGCACAGGGCACAGGGGGGGGCAGGGGTGGCGGGGGTGGTGGAGGGGCTGGGTGGCTGAGTTGGGTGAGGGGCTTGGCCAGCGTCGGAGCGGGGCCCCAGGGGCCATCAGGGGTGCGGGAGCTGGGCTTGGGGTCATGGAAGGGCAGGGGTGGTGGTGGCGGGGGGCTGATTGGGGGCGGGGGGATGTGGTCGGAGATGGAGGAGTAGGTCAGGGAGCTGCCCTCCTCACTGCTGCTGACGCACTCGCTGGCACTGCTCCTCTCATTGGTGACGAAGCTGCCTTGGTCGTCGTGGAAGCTCATCTGGAGGGGACAGAGCAAGGCAAGGGGAGGGTCAGGCTGGGCCCAGGGAGACTGGAGCCTGGGCCAACGTGAGGGAGAGTGGAGTAGTCTGGGGCAGGGGGTGGCATGGCCCGGGGATGGGACAGGAGAGTCTGGGGGGTTAGCCTGAGGCTGTGGTGGGACAGCCTGACGGAGTGTAGGGAACCTGAGACAGGGTATATGGGGTGGCCTTGGACAAAGAGTGTCCTAGCTTGAGCCAAGGGTGGGATAGCTCCATCCAGGGAGTGGGGTGTCCTGGGACAGATTCTAGGATGGACTGGGGCAGGGAGAGGGGGAGATCCCCAGGGCAGCAGGCCTCTCGCAGGAGCCTGTGGACGCTGTCCCCGTATAGGCCCCCGTACCCTGCACGTCTGCCCGCGTGCTCACCTCTTCGTAGTCATTCTCAGGGCTCAGGAAATCATCCACGATGGTGACCCGGGGCCCCAGCTGCTCACTCAGTGCATCCAGGAAGCGGTCAGTATCCCGGCTTGGCACAGGGCGGGCGAAGGTGAAGAGCTTCCTGCGGCTGGGCGGGCGGCCGGGGTCCGGGCTGGGGGTGCTGCTGGAGCGGAGGGGCCCGGGGCCCAGCTGTGGGGAGGGCGCCCTGCTGCTGTCCAAGCTGGCGTAGGGGTGGGACTCACAGCTGCTGGGGGAGGCCAGGCCCTCTGAGCACAGCGGGTAGTAGCAGGGGGAGGGCAGGAGCCGCTCGCTGGGCCACGAGACGCTGGACAGGGTCCTGGGCCCTAGGGTGGGGGATGGAACGTGAGGACCCCTCTTGGGTCAGTACCTGGGTTCCAGGTGCGGGCTGGAGGGGAGGGGCCCCAGGGCGGGTTGGCTCTGTGTCCCTGGGCGCCTTCCTTTCCCCCTCTGGACACAGTGCAGGAAGACCCTGGATGACGCTGTGTCCCCAGGCTTCCCTTAGGGTGATCAAAGGCCGGAGTGGGCAGGGGGAGCGCTGCTTGGCCCCAGGACAGGCGGACCCCAGCTCATCTTGCACAGGATCCCAGGGTCCCACCTGGAACCCACTGAACACAAGTCAAGGGTGAGGGGGTCTCCAGACCAAAGGTCATGGGGCACCTCCCGCACCCAGCAAGCCCTTGGCTCACAGAAACATCACCCGGGGGTCCTGCCTTCTGAACTGCCGAGAAACCATCATGTGTGTCTGTGAACAACCATCTTCCCAGCTGTGCCACTCACAGAGCAAAATGCGTGCACTTCACAGTCTATCCGACAGTCACATGCGAACTTGGGGACTCCTATGGAGGCAGCCCTCTGCTTTTCTAGATCCATAGCGGAGGTGAGGATCAGAGGGGACATGGGAGGGGCCAGGACAACCCGGACCTTGATGGCCCCTAGCTATGGAGGTTGCCCGGGTTCCCCAGCATTCAGTCCCATAGCCATGGAGCAAAGAGGGAGGTCCAGGGACATGCCTGGAGGTGGGGGTAGCACCCAGCCCGCCAGCCAGGAGGCCGGAGGCCAGAGCTGCCCTCGGGAGCCGGGGCTGGCGAGCCCCTACCTGCCGTGCCTGCCGTGCTGGGCACTGGTGGGGAGGCACGGGATCTGGAGGTGGTCCCCATCTTCCCTTTGAAGCTGCTGCTCAGCCGGGACTCAAGCTCTGCGTAGACAGCCGACATCTTCGGGGAGAGGAGGGGGGATGGGTCCAGCCTGCCCTTACCTCCCCCACGTGGCCCTAACATGGCCTCAGAGGCCAGGCCTGGGTGGTGTGGGAGGCCAGGGTCTGCCCCAGCTCCGTGGGCCACCCATTCCCAGCTCCCCACTGACACCAACAGCAGGGCAGAGAGAGGGCTCACCATCTTGGGGTTGGGGGTCTCGGGGAGGGATGTGCCGTCGCCCGCCTGGCGCTCGCCTGGGATCAGAGGAAGGGGCATCTCCGGGCAGTCGCTGGGCCCTGCCGGGGAATCAGGGGGGCCGAGTCCACAACACGGGGGTCTAGTGACCACCTCTGAGCTCTAAGACTCAGGCCCCAGCCCAGACCCAGCGAGGGCCTCTGGAGAAAGAACCGCCAAGCCCTGCGGGCCCAGAGGCGCCACTGCTCAGCCCATTCCCAGGGATGTCTCATCTCGCCAAGCCCATTTTGCAGGTGGGAAAACCGAGCCCTGACGCGCCCTCTCACCCACTCCAGACTTTTGGTCCGGGGCCTCACCACAGCTGAGGCTGGCCTCCAGGCCTTGGGACCGGAGGCTGCGGCGGCACACGGAGGAGGCCCTCAGGGAGCTCCGCGGCTGGGGCTCGGGCTCTGGTTCCGGCTCCGGCTCGGGCTCGGGCTCCAGGTCCAGTGTGGACTCTGGCTCTGCTGTGGGACCAAAGGGGAGACAGGCCCCTTGTCCTCTCAGCCTGACAAGGAGCCTCCAAACACAGGGAGTGTGAGGGCACCCACCTGTGAGCCCGGGCCTGCTCGGCTCTAGGGCAGCTGGGAACCCTAGGGTGAGAGGCGGGGCGCTGGGCACAGGAGGTACATGGGGGTAGTGCCAGCCTGAGGACAGAGGCTGGGCGGAGGTGGCCACGCCCACCCTCAGGGCCCCTTCTCATGCCGAGAGCCTAGCACCCCCTGATTCCCAGGTCTCAACACGCAGGCGCTGCTGCCCCTAGGGGCTTGCAGAGTGAAATGGAAGGTTCCAGGTCAGGGCAGATGTGTGGGACGTCTGCTGCCCAGCCTGCACCTGAGCTCAAACCCTCAACCCCCCAACAAACTCTGGGTCCCCAGGACTAGGGTTAGTGGGCGCACAAGGGCCAGCACATAGGAGACGTGCAGGCGAGCAGCAGGTGCCCGGGGTATAGCCCACTTTTGATGCCCGCGGCCGAGTGATGAAGTGCATGCGTGGTGTGGGCACGGGGGCACCCGGTGACGGGGCAGCAGCGGGGAGCTGAGGCTGCACGGGGCCCCATAGGCCCTTGTGTGAGTCTGTGGGCTCCAGAGCCCACTAGGCAGGTGTGACCTGGCCGTGTGCTCACGATCCAGGTCTGTAAACAGTGTCCACGTGAACGTCTTGATCTGTGCCACACTTCCCAGCGTGCAAAGCACAGCCACTGTGGTCACCCTCATTTTGTGGGTGAGAAACCTGAGACCCCAGGCGTTAGGTGGGGTGTCTAAAGTCTAAGGTTATGCTGCTTTAAGGGTCAAGTTGGGAAAGCACATCCGTGGGGCAAAGCGTAGGACCAGCTCCGTTTGCTGGGTGTGTATCTCCAGGACAAGTGGGTGCATCTGTGTGTGGGAGGAGCCTGGGTTGGCTGTAATACCTCACAGGTGAGAACAGCAGGTGTCTGGCCTTTACCTGGCGGGCTGGGCAGGGGGAGGGGCTGCTTACCTGTCATGGCCGTGTAGCCCAGAAAGCATGCGATTTTCTCCTGGCAGAGCTCCTGCTCCTCGTAAGTGAGCAGCTGGTAGATGAACTGCCAGAGGACCTGCTTGGCGGGTGTGTCCAGCACCGGGTAGACATCGACGATCAGGGTGTCGATGTTCCTGGGGGTGGGGTGCAGGAGCAAGGGGTTCATGACGCAGGGGCTCAACAGAGGGGGCAGGGTGGGGGACAAGGGGGCACTTCCAGGCCACAGGATTCAGCCTCATGCCCTTCCCTTCCTCCCCAAGACAGAGAAGTGGGCAGGAAGGTAGGCTCTGAGGACAGGCTGCCCAGATTCAAATCCCAGCTCTGCCACTTACCAGCCAAGTGACCTTTCTCGCTACTAATTTCTCTGTCTCAGTTTCCTCCTCTGTAAAATGGGAGATAAAAATAGCATCTACTGGGGAGTTCCCTGGTGGCCTAGTGGTTAGGATTCTGGACTCACTGCTGTGGCCTGAGTTCAATCCCTGGTTGGGGAATGGAGATCCCACAAGGTGTGCTGCACGGCCAAAAAAAGAAGCATCTACCGCACAGAGCTGTTGTGAAGATTAAAACGTGTAGAATGTATTAGGAAAGCTGACTCACTATATCAGGGACTGGCAAATGATGGCCCAAGGCCCAAAATTTGGCCTGCCACCTGTTTTTGTAAAGCAAGTTTTATTGGAACACGGTTTATATAAGCCTATGGTTTATATTTTGTCTATGGCTGTTCTCAGGTTACAACAAAAGAGATGAATGGTTTCAATGGAGACTATATGGCCTGCAAAGCCTAAAATATTTGTTATCTGGACCTTTCTAGAAATAGTTTGCTGATCGCTACATTGTATGGAAAAAATAAAACTGATCCTCACATAACACCACACATAAAGGTGAACTCCAGGTGGATAAAAGACCAAAGTGTGGAAGGTATAATTATAAGATTAATAGAAGATAACGCAGGAGATATCTTTTGACCAAGGGGCAGGGAAGGACTTCTTAAACAAAAATTCAAAAGCCAAAGCATAGGGCTTCCCTGGTGGCGCGGTGGTTGAGAATCTGCTTGCCAATGCAGGGGACATGGGTTCGAGCCCTGGTCTGGGAGGATCCCGCATGCCGCGGAGCAACTGGGCCCGTGAGCCACAACTGCTGAGCCTGCGCGTCTGGAGCCTGTGCTCTGCAACAGGAGAGGCCGCGATAGTGAGAGGTCCGCGCACCGCGATGAAGAGTGGCCCCCGCTTGCCACAACTAGAGAAAGCCCTCGCACAGAAATGAAGACCCAACACAGCCATAAATAAATAAATAAATAAATAAAATATTAAAAAAAAAAAAAAAGCCAAAGCATAAGGCCCCAAATGTATTGAATGTGATGATACAAAATCAAGAATACTTGTTCAAAGAAGCACAACTTGGAGCTGTTAATATTAGATATAATGGAAGTAACAATAGAGTAACAAATGGGAGAAGATATTTACAATGTCTAAAATCAACAAGGAATTGGTATCTAAGACTCACAGAGAGGAACTTCCCTGGTGGCTCAGTGGTTAAGAATCCGCCTGCCAATGCAAGGGACACAGGTTCGAACCCTGGTCCAGGAAGATCCCACATGCTGCGGAGCAACTAAGCCCGTGAGCCACAACTACGGAAGCCCACGTGCCTAGAGCCCATGCTCCGCAACAACAGAAGCCACTGCAATGAGAAGCCCGCACGCCGCAATGAAGAGTAGCCCCCGCTCGCCACAACTAGAGAAAGCCCACGTGCAACAACGAAGACCCAATGCAGCCAAAAATAAATAAGTAAAATAAATAAATTTATAAAAAAATAAATAAAAAATAAAACAAACAGGGAACTCTGGCAAGTTTAAGTTCTGCTGTTTGGAACTTTCTGGAATTTTTTCCAAATATATTTGTTCAGTGGTTGGTTGAATCTATGGATGCCGAACCCATGGATATAAGGAGCGACTGTGGGTGTTATAACTTGGATGAATGTTGAAAACATGCTAAATGAAAGAAGCCAGACGTGAAAGTCCCCATATTGTATGATTCCATCATATGAAATGTCCAGAACAGGGAAATCTACAGAGACAGAAAGTAGATTAGTGGTTATTTAAGGTGAAGGAGGAGTGGCAGGAGGTGAGAGCAATCAATAGTGAAAGGGTTGGGGCTTTCTTGTTGATGAAAGTGTTCTAAAATTGAGTATGATGATGGTTACACATATTTGTGAATATACTAAGAACCAGTGCATTGTACATTCAAATGGATGAATTGTATGATATGTGGATTATATTTCAACAAATATACATTTTTGTTTAAACAAAAAAAGGGAATGAACAAGTGATTGGCTTTGCAGGGACCATGAAATGACCCTCTGGGCTGAGGCGTGTGATAAACACTCCCGCTGCTGCTGAGGTGCGAAAAGAAAGATGCTAAACCAAGCCTAACAGGGCGGGGCTGGTGGCAAGTGCCCACAGCGGGGTGTTGTGAGGGTCCTGCCAACAACCTTGCAGGGGGTCGCTGCCTGCCTCACTTTACAGGGAAGGCTGTGACTTGCCCAGGGCACGTGGCTAGGAGGTTTCAGAGTCAGGGTTTGTTCTAGGGCAGCCCCGATGGCCCCTACCCCTACTCGGGTCCTTTGAGCCTCCCTCAGGAGAAGGGGGCTTAGGAAGCTCAGGCAGGGAGACCCCGATGGTGAGTCCGGGCAGGAATCGGGGTCTACCCAGGGCAGGTCCCCACCACCACCCTGGCCCAGCCACCTGTGCTGGAAGAAGCTCTCAAGGGCCCGGCAGACCCCATAGCGCTCGGGGGGCGTGAGCAGGTGCTCCAGCTGCTGGCTGAAGGTCCTCCCCTGCACCCGGATGCTGGACGGCAGGATCTCCGCCACCCACTGCAGGGAGGTGAGCGCCGATGACGGGTTGGGAGAATCCATCGAGTCGGAGTCTGCAGGGGCCACGGGAAGGAGAGGCCTGGGTGACCCAGTGTCCCCAGGCCAGGCGCGGTTTTCCTGGCAGCTGGGGCCAGGGGACCTCCCGAACTGGGGTGAGCGCTATGCATTGGGAGGCACACCTGGGGATGTACCCCACGGAGGGAGGAGGGAGAGCCCCTGAGGCCACCCCACTGGGTTTTACAGCACCACCTGGAGAGGGAAGCTGCAGAGATGGGGGACAAGCAGAGTCCCCTGTAGACTCGTAAATCCCACCCATGGCGACCCCAGCAGGGTATGTGGGCCAAGGCGGCCAAGGGCCAGTGGGGGGTCTCACCACTGGCGAACGGGACGAGCCCCTCCTCCACCACCAGCGTGGGCATTGCACCACTGCCCTGCAGCATGGACACCACCTTGTCGTGGGAGCAGTTCCTGCCGAGCAGAGATGGCCCAGGAGGGCCTGCCCAGGATGAGCCCCACCCAAAGCCACCTGCCAGACCTCCCTGTCCTGCCGGTGGAGGCCACACAGCAAGCCCACAGCTGGGCCAGGACCAGAAGCCACGGCCCTGCCGCTCCTGCTCGTTAATCTCCTCTGCAGGAGAAGCTCCAGGCCCAGGGCCAGCTGGACACTTCTGGGTACAGAAGGGGTCATGCCCACGCCACCCCTGGGCAGGGTCCCCTCTTAAGGGTAAGACACACATAATCCATTCAACTCTGTGCCCCCTGCATGGAACTGGGGTGTTTCCTGGTTGGAAGGACCATTTGACATCCTGGAGAGGGTGGGAGGGTGGATTCAACACTTCCTGTGAGAAGAGGGACAAACTGGGGACCAACTGGTCAGAGGCCCATGGCCGGGGTATCCCAAGAGTCAGGAGTCCTGGGGACTGTTTGCCACCAAGCTCCGGTGACCCCAGTAGCCTCTGACCTCATGTCTAGTCCGTTGAGGAAGAGGATCCGGTCGCCCGATTTGAGGGAAGCGTTGTCAGCCGGGCTCCCTGGAAGCAAGGAGAGAGGGTGCGGTCAGCTGAGCAGTGACCCACTCGGGGTCCCTGTGTCGTCCTCCTGTTTTACAGGCGAGAAGTGGGATGCGTGGCAGAGGAGAGCCAAATTCAGGCCAGCAGCCCCACATTACAGCCGGCGCCCCTCTGCTCCCAGCTGCTTGAAGCAGGGAGCGATCGCCTGGCGAGGGTGCGAGTGCTCAGGACCCGGCGTGGACCACTGGTCAGCCCTGAGCTGGGGGAGGAGAGCAGAAAAGGAAGGTGTGCACACCCGCAGAGGACGCTATACTCTATACTCTATTCTTGACCCCTCGTACAAAGGTCCACATCATAAATTCCTCTGTGCCTTTGTCACTAGGAGAAGATGTGTCTAGAGGGAGGTTCCTCCCTCAGGCTGGGAAACATGAAGAATTAATCATGTTTCGACATCTTGGGACCTTGCTGACAGTGGAGGGACTGTCCCTCTAGGGCTAGCCAATCCCTAGAGATGGTACACAACTGGTCTGCAAGTGCATCTTTCCCGTGCACACCAACCAATCCTTCCTCTATGGGACTCGCACCGTCCGGGCCACTATCCCCCTGCCCTCACCACCCCATGGCCGGGTGCCAGACAACTAGGGACAGCCCTTATGCCTCAGAGTCCTCTGAACTTATTCAAACTAGTTGATCGTAAACCTGCTTAGCTGGCTTACCCTGCCTCACCCATTTCTTCACACACACACACACGAAAAGGGCTCTTGCCCATGTTTTCTCTTGCTCCCTCCGCCTCCTGCCCAGTCCTGGTGCTTCCCTGTGTGGCCCTTTGTGGCATGGCGTGCCGTGCCCCTTCCTCTTGGGAGCTGCGAGTAACACACCATCTTTTTAATGGAAGTCATCTCCTGACCCGTTGGCCTCACCATGTCTGAATAATAAAACCTACATTTTCAGCACATGGGAGCAGCTAATTCTCACTCTTTGCCTTCATGGCCCTGCAGGTCAGCCCTAACCCAGTACCTGATACCTGGAGAAGGGGGAGCTGCTAAGTTTGCTCCTGTGGATACAGATTTTTTTTTCTTTCTGCCTCTTTCATTGTTCATCACTCTAAATTTGATGTGGAAGCAAGTCGGGGGAAATGATAGATGCCTAAATATACTCTCAGACTGTGAGTAGTTGGCTCTCTCTTGAGGTGGGGATTGTCAGGAGAGGAAGGGGAATGATCAGGGAAGACTTCCTGAGAGAGGGGGCCAGGGGGAGTCTTTTTTCCTGGGACTGAAAAGGGGGAGAGGGTGATGGTGACAAATCCAACATGGCCTGCCTGGAAGCTTGGGCCAGGCTGGGATGGAAAGGCCAGAGAGGTAGTAGCAAGGGATGAAAGATCACTGGATCAGGAGTCAGGAGACGCCAGATTCTAGTCCTTGATTTGCCAGAGTCTCTCAAGCCCTGTTTCCCCATCTGTAAAAGCTCCCATCGAAGCACCCATTTGGCTTCCTATGACGAGGAAGGCATGGGGTTACCAGCCTGGAGGTTGGGTTGGAGAGAACAGCACCCCTGGATTTTAACATGGCCCCAGGCCAAGTATCTCTGGCTACACATGAGGGAGAGGCAGGGAGGTGGGGGTGGGGGTGATGGCAAAGTTGGAAGAGACATATCCAAAGAGGAGAGATTAATCATGTCTAGAGGAAGCTCCCCAGAGAGCAGCCTTGGGCCTTTTCTCTACAACAGTGTGTCAATGACTTAGCGATGTCATTGACACAGTCCAAGATGGACTGGGTCTCAGAATGATCCGAAGGCCGGAACAGTGATGCAAAGGCACTGAAGCACTTTCCCAGGGATCAGAAGAGCCCTTCTCACAAATCCATGCTCTGGAGATGTGAGATGCAGAAGGGTAGAAAGAACTCAGCGTCAGCAGGGGCACCGATGGGGCTGGTTCACTAGGAGCATCATGTTCAGGTGCTGGGAGGGGATAGGGACAGAGCAGGTGACCCAGCCCTGTGGGCTGGTTACAGGGAGGGACAGCTCAATTCAGTACCAGGAGACATGTCTGTCCACGGAGACCTTCCACAAGGGAATGGGCTGCCTCCACAATAAATGGGTTTCTTCCCTCCCTCCCCTCAACGCCCCACTGGAAGGGTGGGAAGAAGGAATTCCTTTACTGAAAAGACTGCCTTTTTCAAGATGCACCATTCCAGGAGCAAGAAGGGGCTGGCCAGGTGGCAGGAGGAGGGGAGTCCAGATTTGGGGGGCTGGGGGCTGGATAGTGGGAAGAGGCCCTGAAGCCCTGCTGCCTGCCCAGCAAGTGCCCAGTTCCCAGGGAATGGGAATGTTGGCTGGGGCTCAGCCTAGGTGGGACCAGCTCTGTCCCAGCTGCCCCAGTGTCTCAGGCAGTGCCCTTAGTCCTCCCTGTGGACATAGGAAAGATCTGGATGGAGAACTTGGCTCACTTGGCGCAGGGGTGACCCTGAACTTGGAGGGGGTTTGTCCTGACTGGGGAAGGTGTATGATTTGGATCTGCTGCTGTGGGACACTCAGAGGACACAGGCTACTTGAGGTTGGTACCTGAAAGGGGGAGGGGCTGCTGAGCATCGGCCTGACAGACTCCTTCACCCCATCCTGAACAACCCACCCACACCTCACCAGGCAGCACAGACTCGATCCAGACAGGTCCGTGGCCGCGAAGCGTGAAGCCGAAGCTCTTGTTGCCCTTGTAGACTCGGACCGTCCTGGGGAGAAAGAAGGGGTGGGTGGGGGGCGGGCAGCGTGCCTTTCCCTGGGGAGAGGAGCCTTGGGGGTGCAGGAGATGACGACGTCCAGTGTCCCGCTCCCCTTCACCTCTCCTGGACCCCAACCCCCAGGTGTCCTCGCTTCGCCCCCGCGCCCTCTGCCCGGGTCTCCATCCCGAGCCCACCGACCGAGAGGCGTCCGCAGCCCGCGCCCACGCGTCTCGGGTACCTGCGCGCGCCCCCGGGGCCGGCGCGGCTGCCGAGCAGAGAGGCGGCCTTGCGCTGGGGAGGCTCGTCGGGGCGGCGCGGGGCGGCGCTGGCGCGCGTGGACACCAGGAGGCGCTCCGGCCGCTCCTCGCTGCGGCTCCGGCGCAGCCGCTGCGCGCCCTGAGCCCGCCGGGCGCGGCATAGCTTGCCCAGCAGACCCTGAGACACGACCTCGTCGAAGCGCGCCCGGTGCTTCTTGGGGATGAAGATCCTGCGGGCGAGGACAGCAGAGTCGGGGCGCGCCCCCGATCGCGCCCCGAACTCGGCAAACCTCGGCCCAAAGACTTCTCTTCGTGGGCGCTGCCCTCGGCTCTCCCCTCCACCCAGGGGTGGCGGGGAAATCAGCAGCCCACACCCCAAGTGTACCCCTCGGTGCCCGGACTTGCGCCCCAACGGGCCCGGGCCACACGAAGGCCACGGCGTCCTGCTTGCTGCACTTTGGAAAAGTCTCGTTCCCACTGTCCCCATTACTCTGGCTTCGGGGCCTTCAGTGCCCTCAAAGCCCGTCCATGGACCCGTTCCTCCTCTTGCCTCTGTCTTCCCATCTCTGGCCTCTCCCAGACTCCCTCATCTCATGCCCTCCCACCAGCCAGGCCAAACACCAGATAGGGGTCCCCACCACCCACCATCTCCCTGCCTCATTCCAGGCAACTCTGCTGGAGAAAACTGAAGCCACAATCTGCTCTGGGGTCAGACTTCGCCCAGACCCTCATCAGACTCCCCACCTCCCAGCTTGCTTCTCCCAGCAGCCCTCTCTACAGCTGCCGCCTCAGAAAGTGCCAGGACCACCACATGCAGTCCTGTCTTGTACACTTTTGCCCAGGCTGTGGCCCCCACCTAGCACACTCTCTCTGCTCTCCTAGCTAAACTGGGCTCGCCCTTCAACACCCAACACTGGCCTTCCTCCAGTTTTGTCCAACATGTTTTAGGAAGTCTCTGCTATCTGTGCCAGCCAGGCGCTGGGCTTCAAAGCTGAAGGTACTGTGGACCCTGCTCTAAAAGGAGTCACCCTGGAAGTGATGAGAGGCAGTGGGGAGGCTCACACAGTCCCTTGTTGGGGTCCACACCCTGGAATGTTTCCTTGGTGCCCATAGGTCTCCTCGGCAAGGCTGGAAGCTCTCAGAGGGCTGGGTCTGAAGCTTGGGTGTGACCCACAGGGACCAGCCAGGGCTCGGCACATGGTTGGGACTCAGAGACTCAGTAAATGAGAGTCTACCAGTGGCCCACCCATACTTCTGAGTAATGCAGCAGTTAACATCCTGGTGGACTCCCTGGCCCATGGCAGAGGATTCTGAGGCTCAGAGAGGATCCCTAACTTTCCGGAGTTACTCGGCTGCCCTCGGCACAGCTGAGATGGAAGCCCAGCCTCTGGACCTCCGCCCTGTGGCAGGGCTCTGTCGAGGGCCCCTGAAGGTCTGGTTGCTATCGAGGCCTCCCTGGCTGCATCCCAAGGCTCCCTTTCCTGTTCTTTCGACCAGGAGCCAGTGCCAAGGGCATGGGAGGAGGGGAGGGAGCAGCGGCCTTGCAGCCAGCTGAAATACAACGCCTCTGATGTCGCACAGCGGCCCCCACTAAGTTCCCCCGATCTCTGTGGGTCGTTTAATAAGGTCAGTGGACAGACTAAGCTGCCTGGTGGGAGGGAAGGGATGTGGATCCTCGGGGAGGAGGGTGCATCAGGGCCTGCCCCCCACCCCCCCGTGAGCTCTGCTTCAGATCTGGATGTCCCAGGCAACCAGGAGATTAGAATGATGGCCTGCTCAACTCTGCCAGGAGAGTCATCGCCTGATACACTCATCCTTGCCCACCCCCAGTGGTTCCCGAAAATCTAGAGCCTCAGTCGCATTCCCCAGATGGTCAGTCAAGGTCTCCAGAGCCTGGCTTCTCCATCTGCCTCGCCTGCACATTCCCCACATGCCTCATGCTCAGGCAAAGCAGAGAGGACAAGCCGGAAACTGTCTACCTTACACTTTGGCTCCGGCCCCAGGCTCCAGAAGGTATCAGCCCAACACCCCCAGCCCCTAGGTCCAACCTGCCACCCTCTAGCAGCAATAAGAAACGCCGCCACCCCGCCCCTGCAGTGGAAACCAGGTGAGTCACCAACTGCACAGGTAGGAGAAGGTTGGGTGGCCCATTCCCTCCTTGGTGTTCTCGGGGCTGAGACGGAAGCCAAGGCTGCCTGGTGTGCCAGACGCCCTTTCTGGCTGGTGTGGGCCCTCCATGCGGCTCAGTCTGGCCTAGGCACCCCAGCCCTGGGTCTGCTCTGAACTGACTGGCCCAGCAGATCCAGATGCATGGACCACTGTGTCTGATGGATTTGATGCCCCTTTGACCTGACAGCCTGGCTATGGCTGCCTCAGGACGCCCAGGTCCCTGCTATGCCAAGAAGCTTCTCTGTGGCCACAGGGCTCTTCTGGGTGCCACACAATGACCTTGCACTCAGAGTCAGTTCTGTTCTCTCTGGGGGATCAGGTCTAAATCCCCAGATTCCTACCAGGGGCTCCCATAGGGTCCTCTCTCTCCACCACATTCCCCACCTTGTTCTCTGCCCAGTTCCCTCAATCAGTCCGGTCGTAGGAAGGAAAGCGGGCTTTTCAATCTCAGCCCTTGATCCCCGACCCAGATCCCGACCCCTAGGGCCTCGGACGGGTTCCAGGCACCTAGCGCGGGGAACTCGCCCCTTTAATAACCTTCCGGTTTATGCCTGCCCTCCCAAGCCCCCGCCCCCAGCCAGGCTCGGTGGGTGCCCACCCAGGACAGCGAAGCCCCTCAGTGTCCCAGCCCCACCCCTTTTCAAGTCAGCCGGAGGCGGGTCCGTCGCACCAGGGCGCGCGGTTCCCGGGGGCTCGGGGCGCAGTGGGGAAACTACCGAAAGTGCCGAGAGAAGCCCTGGTCCTTCCCCATCTGAAGCCGGCGACGGCGGCGCGGCAGGTGCCGATGTGCAGCGGGTGGCGGAGCCCGCGAGCAGAGCGAGGGCACCGAGACTCCACGCGCCTCTGCTGGGCGAGCGCTCTCGGCCCCTCCCGAGCCGGCTGGGCCCGAGGCCCCGCGCCCGCCCCCTCTCGGGTGGCCCCGCCCCGCCCCGCCCGGCCCCGCCCCTCCGGGGGACCCTTCAGTGAGCTCCCCGCGAGCTGGGGCTGACCGAGGCCATCACGCTGCCTCCTCTGGCCCCCTCCATGAGCACCTCCCCAGGCGCCTCGCCTCCGACCCCTCGGGCCGCGGCGCTCCGGAGAGTCCCCAACACCCGGCTGCAGCGAGGCCGAACCCGACCGTTCAGAGGAAGCTCCGACTGCCTTGTGCAGAGCCTGGGAAGGCTTTCTGGAGGAGGTGGCCTTTGCGCTGGGACTCGAGGACTCAGCAGGTGTCGGCCAGAGAGACCCTCCCTTCCCACCCAGGGGGAAGCTCCAGAGGAGGAGGGGCTAGAGAAGGAGGCCTTGAATGCCGTTGTCAGCCGCTCAAGCTGCACTCAGAACAGTGAGGAGCCATGGGAGGGTATAAGGATTTAAGGGAAGGTGGAGGGACCCCGAAGGTTTTGGTACACCAGGGGAGGGGTGATGCTGGGAGGGGCACAGCAAAGGATGTTGGGATGGGACAAGTGGCCAAATTCTAAAACACAGGAAGTCAAGTTAATGAGACGTGGCGAGTGAGTGGAACTGAGGAGCGGGCAGCCAGGTGGGGGCAAGTGCCAGGTGAGGGCGGTGGGGGGGAATAGAGGGCCTCCCTGGGATGGGCGTGTCCTACTGGGAGAGGTGAGGGGAGGACCAGCTAAGGGGAAGAGACGGAGATAACAGGAAAGGGGGTCTGGACTCCTCCTCCGGCTCTGGGCCTGCCAGGCCTTGGAAGACACAGCAGGAGCAGGCCCCAGGGCCCCCACTGCATTGTCATTTCTTGCAGATCCAAGTCCTAGCTTCAGGCTGGAAAGAGTGAGAATCTGAGTTCTGAGGACCAAAGGATAGATGCCGGGAGCCCGCCCAGGGCATCCTGGGAGGGGTTTCTCAGGGACAGCCTCAAAGGGGCAGGGCGCTGGGGGCAGGGGGTGGCGGGATCAGCACAAGGAGGCGGCCACCACCCAGACAGGCTGGAATGGCAGAGGCAGGAAGCCCTGGGGACTTTGCCTCCGCCTCAGTCTTTGCGGGGGACATCCTCCATGATCCTGCCTGTGGGTTCCTGCAGCCCGTCACAGGGAGGCCCCTGCAGCCCTGACGGTCAGTCTCTGTCCTCTATCCAGGCCATGCTGCCCAACACACTTCAGCCCTGCATGCCTGGCCCCAGGGAGGCCACCACTCTGGGGTGACCTCCCACGGCTTTATGTCTCCCCTGCAGCAGCAGGAAGCCAGAGCCAGTCCTCATTCGGAGTCCTCCCCTCGCCTGGCCTCAGCCCTGCCAGGGGGAGAAGCGTCTGAAAATCCTCACAGTGAGCACAGCTCCCTGTCATCCACGGGGCACAGCCGTCCCATCATGATAGAGCCATTTCTGGTTGTTTGGTACCAGCTGTGATGGCCCAGCATCCAGAACCAGGCCCGCCTGAGGCTGTGAAGACTGCCCACGTTGCCATGGGCACTGGAGACGTGACCACAGAGCAGATGCTCCTGCTTGAATCCAGACACAGCCAGCAGTGCACTCGCTGCCTTGGGGCCAGGTTCCCCCTCTGCCACCCCAGCACAGTGAAGGCACCAAAGGGGCCAGCAGCTGGTGCATCTGGCCAGATGACCCATGGCAGCATAGGGTGGGCCAGGCTGGTCTTGCTGAAATGTCTGCCCAGCAAGAGGGTACTACCAAAGGCAGATCACACTAGGGCAGTGTTTCTCAACTGGGGGTCCCCCCAGAGGACGTTTGGCATTGTCTGGAGACAGTTTTGGTTGTCACAAAATGACAAGTGGGAGGCGGGTGTGCTACTGGCATCTAGTGAGCAGAGGCCAGGGTTGCTGCTAAGCACCCTACAACATGCAGGACAGCCCCCAGCAACAGAGAAACATGGGGCCCCAAATGTCAATAGTGCCATGGTCAAGGAACCTCTCTAGGGAGAAAGAGACCTTCTCTAGGGAGAAAGAGACCTTCCCTAGGGGAAACCAATTTAACTGAGCACATACTAGATGCCTGGCACTTCCCCCTACACAGTGTCATAGAATTTTGCAAGGAACTTTGTATGATGGTGTCTCTGACACTTGTCATTAAAGCAGAAGAGGGTGAAGGAGGTGCTCACACCCTATCCCCCAGATTCTCAACTAATCTCTTTTCTGCTTGAAATTGGCAGAGTCCATTGATATGCTTTCCTACCAAGAACCCAACTGGGAACAAGTAGAAATGACCAACCCCATTTTTATGGATAAAGTGTAGAGGTTAGTGAAACTGCTCAAGGTCACACAGCCAGTGAGTGGACTGGGGGTCCAAGCTAGGTCTGCTGGGATTCAAAACACGGCTTCCTCCACCACCTCAGCTGTTTCCTCTCCCGATCCCTACCCCTGACCCTTTCCTTCTTTGCATTTTTTCCTGAAACACTAGCAGAGCACAGAGCTGACTTTGCTTTCCTGTTCCCTCCTATCCACGTCACGCTTTCCAAACTACCTGGCCTGTCCTAATTAGAAAGTCATTTTATCACTTCATCAAACTGGGATCCCTTTCGGGATAGACCCAAATTAGGCTCTGAGCCACAGGAGGAACTGCTGTCGCAAAGAAAGATAAGACCCTTTACTTACAACATCACCACTGACCCAGATCTCACCCTCAACGGCCATGCTAAGATGATGAGGCCACGCTGAATATTAAATTGTATTTGATATTCGTTAAATTCAATGTTAAAGAGTGACACGTGGCTAGTGGCTACTGCACTGGATGGCCGAACTTCATGGTCTCACTGCTCCTTCTCCTTTCTCCCCAGGCCTTCCAGTTTGGCCACTGGGACCACCCCTCAGAGGCCACACGGTGATTTGGGTGGGTTCCAGCCTCTGTCGAGTGTGCACACACACGAGCACAACACACGCGCACACGTGTATCTTTACCTACCCTTTGCTGCTGCACCTCTCATTCAAACCGTGTCTCTCCTCAGTCGGGGGGTCCCAAGGCCAGAGCCCTTCCTGGCCCTCTACCAAGGCAGGCTGGGTCACAGCTAGGCACGGTTGGGTACCCAGGGTTGGGCCGTGTGTGGTACCACCCTCTCCTTGGCTCTCCGGGCTCCACCTCTGTGGCTCGATGCCTGGCCCTGATGAACTATCTTCCCACCTCCACAGGGCGCATGCCACACCCCACCGGTCACTGTCTGAGCTCCAGCACTGGAACGTGCTGCCTGCTCCAAGCAGCCTGCCCTGACTGCCCTGTGCTGAGTTCATTCTCAGCTGCCCCCCGGCTGGTGCTCGGCTCTCAGAATCACAGAAAACTGTCTGATTCCTCCATGCCTTCTCTGAGCTCTCTCGGGAAGGTGCTGCGTGGGGATCATCACTTCATCCCTGGAACCCAGTACATGGGCACCAGAGTACACCAGTACACCAGAGCCTGGTGGAGGGGGGTGGGGAGGTGGGGGGATGGGTGGCTGAAGCCACGCTGCCAGGGCACCGCTCTCCCTGCAGAGCCCAGCTGGGCACCGCCCCCTCCTCCAGCAGCCTCCCCAATTTTCCTGTCGCCCTTGACGCGCGGACAACAGAGGCTGCTGTTTCATCCTCCCCAGCAGCGCCCCGGGGACGGGGACGCTGCGGGGACTGGGCACCCCCAGGTGTGCAGGGTTCCCGCTTCCCAGGCTCTAAATCGAGCGTGCCCAAGGGGGTGCCTCCTCCACCCCGGCTCTTCCTGACCCGCTGCCGGCCGCTCGGGGACGAGCCGCGGACAGGAAGGGCGGGAGTAGGGGCTGTCCCGGGAGGCAGACCGGCTGGCCCGGCAGAGGCGGCAGGGACGGAAGCCTGGGCAGCGCCGGAGGGAGATGAGGAACCGAGGGGGCCTCCAGCTGAGTCTGGCTGCTGACAGCCTTAAGACACGCATGCCAACTTCCCAGGGTCAGCCTGGCCGCCCGGCCCCTGGCCCAGCCCTGGTGCGGAGGGGCGGGGTGGGGGGCTGCCCATCCGTCACCTCCCCAGGGAGCCCTCAGCGCCAGCGCATCATCTGCTCTGCAAATTTGGCTCTAGAAATAACTTTTTTTCTCTCCGGATTTTCCCAGCAAGGGGCAGGCCCCTAACTCACCCCAGGCAGCTCATGGTGGCCTCTTTTGGTGGCCTTCTGTGTTCTGCTGCAGAGCGGAGACGCTGCGCCCGGGCTTGGGGAGTGGGGGTGGCCAGCCCGATCCCTGACATTGGCCAGGCCCAGAGGGAGGGGCAGGCTGCGGGGTGAATGGCAGCGAGGGGAGGGGGCGGGCTGAGCCCAGGAAGGGGGAGGGGCGGGGGGTGGGGGAGCGTCACAGGCCCTGGAGGCAGGGGGTGGAGAGCCAGCCCCGCAGGATCCGTGCAGGGAACCCATCATTCAGGCCCAGGGGGGCCTGATCAAAGCTGTGCGGTGCAGGGCAGGATGGGGGTGGAGGTGGGGGGCCAGTTTCGGGAGATTCCCAAGGCCACTCCAGGTGCGGACCTACCAGGAGATTTTTTTTTTTTTTTCCTGAAGGAGGAATTTAGAAGGTCCAAAGCTGAGCAGAAAGTGCACAGCTAATTGGTTCATGTTCTTGTGACTGCTACTCATTTGCTGTGTGACTTTGGGCCAGTCCCTTAACCTCTCTGAGCCTCAGTCTACCTCTGTGGAATGGGGACAATAATAGTGCTGGTGGGATTCAGTGAGAGAGTGTTCTTCTAGGGCCCTGGCAATGTTCTTGGCATGCAGCTGGCATCATCAAAGGGCAGAGAGAACACACTGTGTATAGGATGGGGGGGTGGCGCCCAGGATGGACACAGCACAGCGCCAGGCCTCCTTGTCTTGACACTGCGCCATTACTCCCTCTCAATGAAGAACTAGGAGTGTCTTGGTGTCACACTGGAGATTTCTGTGATCTGGGTTTTGGGACAGAACAGGGCAGACTGTGACTTCAGCTCAGGAGGTGGGTCTTCTCTGCAGCCCGTCCAAGCCCAGCAGTTCGCAGCCCTTTCCCTCTCACTCAAAGTGATGCCCTGGCAGCCAGCAAAGCCAACAGCTGCCCTGCCCAGGGTCAGCCTTCGGGGTCACTGGCCCACCCATATCCTGGGGCTGACGAGGTGTTGGGGTCCAGCTCAGGAGCGGGCCACACAGCAACAGCAGCAGCAGAGCCTGGGGTGGTGGTGGGAGAGTGGACACCCCTGCTTGCCCATCCTGCCCCCAATTGAGGTACCTGAGGTTCTCCAGGAGGGGCCCACGGGCCTCGAGGGGCAGCACCAGGGTGAGCGCCCACACCAGCTCATCTACCCGCTGCTCAGCCGCGAACTGCTTGAGAGCAGCGAACACCCGCTCCTTGGTCATCGGCTGGTCCCCCAAGATTTCATCCACCTGCGGGGAAGGGTCTGATGAGTGGCCACAAGGGTCCCAGGGCAGAACACCAGGGAATCAGTCACCTCCCTCCCTTTCTCCCACAGGACAGCTGACGTGGCAGCCCCTTCTGGGCCCCTGTGAGAACTCCTTACCCAGACCATGCCATTTCAGACCTCACAGTAGCCCAACGAGGTGGGTGGGGCCAGCATCTTTGTTTTATATCTAAGGAAACTGAGGCTGCTAGGGGTAGGGTGACTTGCCCAAGGCCATGGAGTCAGGATTCAAACCCAGAGACATCCCTTCTACTGAATATTGTAAGGATTAAAGGAATCCATATAAGGGCTTAAAACACGTGCCAAGCACTCTGTAATTGCTAGTTACTATTATTATAACACTATACTCCCTTCCACCACACTCTTCCGCTGAGAGATCCCACAGAGAACATTCTGGCTCCACAAAAAAGCCCTGGAGTGCACGCGTCACCCCAAATTCTGGTTCCCTCAATGCTCCCTCTGGACTTTTGTTTTCTTCACCTTAGTGTGCAAACCAGCTGATGCCAGACAAAGCACATCTACTCAGAGGAGCCTACTGGGCAATAAGAGTCCAAGGCCTAAAAATGCACCTGTCATTTTACCCAATGATCTTGCATCTATGAATGTATCCTCGACGTGTCCTGACAAGTGCACGACGATATATGAGTGAAGAGGTTCACCTCTGCATTGTTTATGATACTGAGACGTTGGAAGCAGTATAAATATCTGACATTACAGGCTAAATAATTGTAGCACACCCATTTGGGGGATATTTCCTTGGCTATGCAGCCGAGATGGGAGGAAATCCCCAACCAGGTGAGAGGCAAGATCCTGGGCCTTATGTTGCAGCCTCGGGCAATCGGAGGCTCTTGCCCAGGGCTTTGGCTCTTGAAGGAATGATGCAGAGATGCGGGGACACAGAGCTTGTTCAGGGCAGTGGCAGAGCCCTGTAGCGCACCCTGAGCAGACTCATCCTGAAGGGTGTTTAGGACAGCTGTGCTCCGGGTGGCCCATCCCTTCTTGCTCCTAAGCCTAGGTCTCCAGCACTGATTCTATGAACTCTTCCTCCCACAAATTCCTTTTCTGCCTCAGTTAGCAGAGTCAACTTCTGTTGTTTCACAGCCAAGTTCACTCCATACTCTGCAATATTGGATATCATTGATTCTAGGGTGAGCACTTTTTTAAAAAAAATTTTAACATCTCTGAAATCAGGTTGTGTCCTATGGCTAGTTGTCATTCCTGTGTATGTATGAATTTGGTCATAGGTTTCATATTGTTACTTCCATTGAGTTATATACATTGCGAGTACTAAATATGTCCAAATAAGTGTAAAAGCCCTCTTCCACTAACTACAAATTAAGTGACAAGAAGATAAGGAAGCATGTGTCATGGGTCAGTTGGCAGGGATTTTTCTTTCTTGGTGGTAAATAAAACAAGTGCATCTTGCAATTGACAGTGTTTAAGGTTTGATGCAATGTGGTACCATTTGGCCAGAGAGAATGATGCTGCAGGTCTTTATTTAAAAACCATGAAATGGGGAGGGATGGCTAATGGGTGCAGGGCTTCTTTTTTGGGGTGATTAAAAAGTTCTAAAATTGTGGTGATGGTTGCACAGCTCTGTGAATATACTAAAAACCATTGAAGTGTACACTTTAAATGAATAAATTGTATGGTATATGAATACATCTCAATAAAGCTGTTATAAAATACATAGAAAATGTTTGTGATAAACAAGTAAGTGAAAAAAACAGGTTATCAAATGGAACACACGGTGTTACATTTTTATCATAGATACTTACACATATGTCTGCACAGGGAATATGCACTAAGGTTTATAGCGATTTTGATTATTTTTATGTCAATGGTTTCCATTTTTTAAACAGTGAGCTTATATGACTTATACAGTCAGGAAAAGGCATACATGTTGTCATTGCTCCTCTTTTCCCCTTTATTTTTTACTGTGGTAAAAATGCACATAACATAAAATTTACCACTGTAACCATTTTCATACGTACAATTCAGTGGCATTAAGTACATTCACAATGTGGTGTAACCATCACCACCTTCTATTTCCAGGACATTCTCATCACCCCAAATGGAAACCCTGTACCCATTAAGCGGTCACTCCCCATTCCCTACTTCCCCAGCCCCGGGCAACCACTAATCTATTTTTCTGTTCTATGGATGCTCATACTGAATATTTCTTATGACTGGAATTATATACTATGTGGGCTTTTGTGCCTGGCACGAATACTTTTTTTTTTTTTTTTTTGCCTCACAGCATGTGGGGTCTTAGTTCCCCGACCAGGGATCGAACCTGCACCCCCTGCAGTGGAAGCACAGCGTCCTAACCACTGGACTGTCAGGGAATTCCCACTAATACTTTTTAAAATGCAGCAGTTAACCATTGTCTGTCCGTACTCCAGGAGATCCCTGCCTTGTTAGTCCAGGGTCTGGGGGTGCCTCTGGGTACTGACATCCTGAGCTAACCCTGAAGCAGGGGTGGGAGGCTGGGCCACTTGGTGAGCCTGGGAGTTTGCCATGCATCTCTCTCAGGGCCATGCAGGTGCGATTTCAGCCAGAACTGGGGCTGTTCAGTACCCCCTTCCATCCACCTCCAAACTCCTCAACAGACCCAGCAACCCTCCCCTCCACCCTCCACTCTCCCGGGCAAGGCCAACCCACAGGGCCACAGACATTCCACTGCACACACACATACACACACACACACACCCGCCAGAGTCCCCACCCTCTCTTCCTGCCACCTACTTGTCACTCAGCTGTCAGCCTGGAAGTCCCCTCCTCAGGGAGCCTTTCCTGACCACTCCGTTCAAGTGGCCCCCATCACTCTCTCACCTCCCTGTTTATTTCCTCCCTTCATTGATCATCATCTGAAATAATTGTTCATTGATTTGTCCACTTGCTCATCGTTTCTTTCCCCACAGGCATGTCAGCAGCTATGAGAGCAGGCGCCCCTCCAGTCCTGTTCACAGCTGTTTCCCCAGCCCTTGCTCATCAGAGGGCTGTAATCAACAGCGGCAAAATGCATGGATTTCAGTGTCTCCAAAGCCTCCTTCCCTTCAGCTCATACAAATGTTCACATCTCTCCCAGTAAATAAAGTCCTCCCTGATCCCCCAACCCCACCATCCTCTTCCTTTTCCTGCTCAGAACTGTCTATACTTGCTCTTTGCATATGACTGTCCTTACCCGCCACAGCCCACCCCTTGACTTGCCACGAGTGCTCCCTGACACCGCTCTGGACAAGGACCCCAGATGGTGACGCCTAGATCTTGATCTTCAGCCCAGAGCTTGCTCCTGAACTTCAGAACTGTACATCCAGCTGCTTTCTACGTGGTAGCACAAGGGGATTAAGGAAGGCTTTCCAGAGGTGGTGACACCATAGAGGATGAGCAGGTATTAGCAGGTGGCTTCCAGGGCATCCAGCCAGAGGCCACGTCCTGTGCATGCCTGAGTCCCGGCACCTGCACACCAGGTCTCCCTCACCAGGTGTGATGGCCCGAGACATAGACCTGACATCTTACTCCTATCCAGGCCCGAGCACAGGGCTTGGTGCACTCAATGAGCGTTTACAGAACTGAACCAAAGAGCTGGCAAGTGGCTGGCTGTTCTCGAGGCGCATTGCCCGCAGCTTCCCCGCCGACCTTTCTTTCCCTCTCGGTGCGTGGGGCAGGCTGCAGAACCAGGCACCCCTTCTCGAGAACCCGCCAGACCGAGGAAGGTTAGTGGCTTTGAAATCAAAGTCAGCTGCAGCCTCGATTCAAAGGAGAACATGGCTAGGGGGAAAGATGTTTTATGTAAGAAAGAGGAAAAAATAGTTCCTCCCTCCTGGGGCCCCTGCCACAGTGCGGTTTTGGTGTCAGCTATTACCGAGATGCTCTCAACCTACATCTAAGCATGATGCACCATCAAGGGACACTAATGGATTTTCTATTAAATATCAGACTCTTCAAGGAGGACAATCTGGGGCAGGAAGAGTGCTGGCGAGAATTTGGGAGCTGATTGTTCAAAACCAATGGTGGGTGACGGGGGGAGGCGCTCCACAGACACTGTTGATCTTCCTGAGGCAGTCTTTTTTTTGGGATTTGTGGAGCTGCTTGGGGAGCTCTAACCAAAATCTACCACTCTGCACTCCCTCTTGCTGGAAAATGCACCACAGCTGACCTGGGAAGCTGGTCAGATTCCTCCCTCGGTCATGACCCCTGGCCCTGCTTCCTGGCCAAGTCTGCATGTCCACCCTGCCCTTCTGGGGGCTCTGATGGGCCCCCTTCTGACTCTCCAGGGATTGCATGGAGTCTGGGACAGACCTTTGGTTCTACAACAGGTCATCTGGCATTACAGCAGACTTTACTAGTTGCTATGGTCTGAATGTTTGTGTCCCCCCAAAATTTGTACGTTGAAAACCTGGGGCCTTTGGGATGTGATTAGGTCATGAGGGTGGAGGTCTCATGAATGGAATTAGTGCCCTTATAAAAGTGCCCCAAAGAGCTCCCTCGCCCCTTTCACCATGTGAGGACAAAACCAGAAGTCTGCAATCCAAAGAGGGCCCTTGCTCAACCATGCTGACACCCTGTTCTCAAACTTCCAGACTCCAGAGCTGTGAGAGATAGATTCCTGTTGTTTATGAGCCACCCAATCTGTGCTAGTTTGTTACAACAGCTGGAATGGATTAAGGTGCTAGCGCTCACCAATATTTCTAGGTCTCCCCTCCTTCCTGGACACACAGAGGACTACATTTCCCAGCATCCTTTCGAAGCAGCAGTGTCACTGGTTCTGGCCGATGAACACTGACGGGAGGTGCAGTGGGTGGGTTCCTCCCTTAAGAGTTGAGGCACAATCTTCTTTTTTTTTTTAAATGAATATTTTCTTATTTTTTTAGTAGTTACCATTAAATTATTAACACATGTATTTAACTAAACTTAACAAACAACCAAAAAAAAAAAAATGACCCGAGTCTGACATTAATCTCTGGCCCCTTCCTAGACAAGAAAAGAAATTTACGACACTTTACTATGGAACGCAGCTCGCCTCCACTTACCACCCTATCATATTCCTTGTTAGTATTGCTTAGAATTTTAATTTTGTGAGGCACAATCTTCTACGCTCTCTTCCTCTTCTATGGGGAATCTTGGAGCTTCATGTTGAGATGGAGGAGTCTGGAATGCTGGGACCTCATGTAGAGGTCAGTCCTCTGGACCCTTAGAGGACTCTGTGGGGGTGAAAATAAACTGTGGCGGGTGCAAAGGCATCAATATCTTTGATGTTTGTTATTATGGGCGAGCTTATTATGGAGATAGGAAAAAGTCACATCTTTTGAGGAGTTGGACACTGGTGACCTAGGAAGGCCAGAGCTGAGTCCTGTGTGTATGTGTGAGTGACTGCCTGGACCTGGCTAGAGGCTGGCCTGCTTGGGGGCACAGGGCTGAAAGGCTCAACTGAGGTCCTGCCCAGACAAGGGGTTATGCTGGGGCACATGGTAGAGGTGAGGCTCCAGAGGGGGCTCAGTTTAGAAGGAGTGAGGACTGGGCCAAGCTTAGGTGCTGGAAGAGGCCAGGTGGGTGGGGATCTGATACCTGGGCAGTGAGCTGGGAGCCATTTGGGCAATGGCTAAACTCCAGCACGGCTTCCTGGCCCCCTGGCCTCCAAACCCCATGGCCAAACCCTGCCAAGGGCAGGACTGAGCAAATTCACTACCATGGAGGACAAAGAATGGTATCTGAACTCAAGCGTCCCAAGTACCAAGCAGATACTAAGTTTCCAGGACATTGGGTTTGGCATCCACATGGGGCCTGAACCCTAGGCAGGGAGAGGGGAGTGTCTAGGCTCCAGACTATTTCCTGGCTCACTTGTTGTTCGGTTGGAGTTTCAGCCAAATGAGGGCCTTTGGACCACATCTGAAGGCCCTGGAGGACAGGTATATGAGGGTGGATGGCCTGAGGTAGTTGCTGCACTGAGACCTTGCCGGTAGATATGATCATACTGGGCAGCCTCTTCCTCATATATGTGTCACATCCCAGGTTTCTTGGGTTTGCCTGGATTGGTCCAGTAAAGGGATAGGTATCTGCAAATCAGGGATTTCTTGGGATTCTGGCCTGAGGCCAACACCATCCTCAGTCTTTCCTTCCCAGCCCAGGTCCCCACCTCTCCTGGTGGCTACTTCACTTCCTGAAGGTGACTCAGGCCTTGGGCTCCTCTTTTGGCTGGAGGCCTTGGCCATTTCAGGCTCCTAACTCTCAGTCCTCAGGGAAGTCTGAACTTTCCACCTGAGAACACTCAGAGCCTGTTTGTGCCAAAGTCTGACAGGAGATGACTTTGGAGGTTTGGGGGACCCAAACCTGGGCCTCCTGTGGCCAACCTGCCATCCAGACTGCCGTGCAAGTCAGGGCCAGATCCCAGTTTTGTGGGGGCTTGAAATAGGTGTGGCTCTTTTATTTATTTATTTATTTTTGGCTGCTTTGGGTCTTCGTTGCTGCGTGCGGGCTTTTCTCTAGTTGTGGTGAGCGGGGGCTACTCTTCATTGCAGTGCACGGGCTTCTCGTTGCGGTGGCTTCTCTTGTTGCAGAGCACGGGCTCTAGGCACATGGGCTTCAGTAGTTGTGGCGCACGGGCTTAGTTGCTCCGCGGCATGTGGGATCTTCCCGGACCAGGGCTTGAACCCGTGTCTCCTGCACTGGCAGGCGGATTCTTAACCACTGCGCTACCAGGGAAGCCCAGGTATGGCTCTTTTAAAAATAACACTATGTACTATGGTCTGAGTGTTTGTGTCCCCTCCCCAAATTATATATTGGGGCCTTTGGGAGATGTTTAGGTAATGAGGGTAGAGCCCTCATTAAGGGATTAATGTTCTTATAAAAGAGACCCAACAGAGATCCCTAGCCCCTTCCACTCTGTGAGGACACAGCAAGAAGGCCGCTGTCAGTGACCCAGGAAGTGGGTCCTCACCAGACACTGATCTGCTGGCACTGTGCTCTTGCACTTCCCAGCCTCCAGAACTGTGAGAAATAAATTCCTGTTGTTTATAAGCCACTCACACTCTGACAGTTCATTACAGCAGCCGCAGTAGACTAAGACACTATGTTACTAATACGGGCAATAGAAAGAATGATCCACTACCACACACAACAGGGATGAAAGTCACAGATATAACATGACCACAAGAAGCCCAGCACCAAAGAGTACGTGTTATATAATTCCATTTATATGACGTTCACAAACAGGCAAAAGTCATCTATAACGATGGAAGTTAGAATAGTAGCTACCTCTGCTTGGGGCAGATAGACAGGGAAAGGGGCACATGAGAACCTTCTGGGGTGAAGGAATCATTCTATGTTCTGCATTCTATTACTGTCTGTATTCTATTAATCTACAGGTGGATCAGGGTGGTAGTTACAAGGGTGTATGCCTAGGTAAGATTTACTGAGCTGTGCAGCCGTATTACCTCAATAAATAAAGAAAAGCAACTCCCACAAATCAAGCCCCTGACGTGCCCCGCCCACAGTGCCCGCCCCCCAGAACAATAGTCCCTAGAGCCCCACCCCCAGACCGTCCCGCCTCCTAGGGCCCCGCCCGTCCTGCCCTGGGCGCCCTACCTTGCGGCTGAACTCCTGGGCTTTGCGCCTGCGCTCTCGGTGCACGGCGTCGGGGCGTTTGCGGCCGGTCAGGCGTAGCAGCTCTCGGCCCAGAGAGAGGCCGCGGCCAGATCGAGGGGCCCGCGAGACTGTGGTCAGGGGTGCACAGCCGGATCCCGCGCCGGGGCCGCCATCGGAGCCGGGGAGCACGCCCAGGCTGGGCGGCACCCGCGGGCAGCGCCGGGCCAGGCGCACGAGGCGCTCGCGGCTCAGGCCGCCCACGGCCAGCCCCTCCACCTCCAGGATCTGGTCCCCGGGCCGCAGACCCCCGGTGTGTGCGCTGCTCCCTTCGACCACCTCCAGGACGAAGCAGGGACCCGAGCCGCCCAGCCGGAAGCCGAAGTCCTCGGGCCAGCCCTGGTTGGTGGCTGGCATGGCAGTGGTGTCCGAGCAGCTGGAGAGCAAGAGAGACTGCACGCTGGGCTGCATGCCGCTCAAAGACTCAAGGCCTGTGCTAGTCTGAGTCTCTACTTCTACTTCTTCCTCTCTGCCTCCATGTGGAGGATGAGTTCTTAGGATATTGTCTGAACTCTTGGATCCAGTTGTGCCTGATTCACCAACTTGCATGGGACAAAAGGACTTCCCAGTGGTATGAGCTCACAAATTCCTACTGACTTTGGGGGTTATTTGCCCTTTGAATTGCCCTCCTTGAGGAAGCCTGATATGGCTGATTCGGGGTCTCTGGCCTCCTGGCCTTAGGACAGGCTCGGGGTAGGGGAGGTGACTCTATCCTCCAAGAGCAAATGATTTTGTGGGCTGGAGACACAAACACATCATGGGGAGGCGAGGGTGACACGTCATAGGTGAGGCTTAGTTTTCTGGGTAGGAGTCCATAGTTCTGAGGACTTCTTGATGCTGGCTTAGAAGAACCTCTGAGGGCTGGGTTTTGAAGGCCCTGGTCTCGGTACCCCTCAGCCCTCCGAAGATGTTTGGAGGGCCCTCCACCCACACTATGGGTGTCATCCTCCCACTGGCTCTCTCTCCCAGGAGCCGGCCTCTCCCAGGACACCTGGGGAAACTTCTTAGAACCGCTGGGGGCGGGGAGGAGGTCCAAGGTTCCAAGAGCATCATGGACTGGGAGGAAATGTCCCTGAGTGACATTCAGTGAGAACCTGTGTCCCCTGCCACCAGAGTGCACGGTGTGAGAACTGCTCACCCTTGGTGGGGTGGAGGCTGCCATACCCCGAGGCTGGCAGGCTCACTCCCGAGCCCACCCCAGGGGCCCTGGTCCTCTTCCGCAGGCAGTGGTGCCACCACGGAGCCTCAGGGACACTTACTCTGTCGCGTGGTGGCATCACTGGACCCCTGGGTCCACTGGGCCCAGGCGGGGTGGGGGCATCCCCGTGTCTTGGAGGGGCCTGAGATCAGTTCTTGTACCACGAGAGAAGCAGTCAGCTCCTCCACGATCAAAGAGGGGCGGCTGGAAACTGTGCACACCTATTCTGACCAGCGACCTGTGGCAGGGCTGCCTATCAGAGGCCAGAGCAAGCAACTCCCAACACACCTACACCCAGCCTGGGGAGCCTGCGGAACCAAAGAGGCTGCCAGCAAGCGAACCCTGCCGGGCTTTGGAGCTGTGTCCAGCCCTCCAGTGCGTCCGCAGCCCTGCAGGTTGACCAAAGCCCTCTCTCACCCATGCAGAGCTCCCCGTCTGGGTCACTCTCCTCCCTCATCTTCCCCTGGAAACAGGACTCCAGGCTCCCAACAGGGCTTACGAGAGGGAGGCATCCCACGGCTGCCCATCCCCGAGTACTGGGTCCCCCGCCTCCCTCCAGGTTTGCTCACCTTCCTCCCCGGTGACGGCAGTGGCTGCAGTGACAGAGCACAGTGCTCGCGGGACACCTGGGGACACTTGCTTGTTGCCGGCCCTCTGCTGCTCAGGGCCTTGGCATCGGTTACGGATGCGTCCGAGGTGACAGCTGGAGTTTCTAAGGCAAAGTGATCCTCTGAGTAACCCGAGAAGGCCCCGGTTACCAGGTGGACCAGCGGGATGGTTGGACAGCTTGGCCAGGGCCCAGAGTGGCCGGCCCCTGCTGTAGGGTCCTGGGGGATGCGCAGTGGTCCTCAGGCAGGTGTGAAGACTGACTGGAGCTGGGCCTGGGGCCGGGTCCACCCCTGAGGTCACAGAGCTTGGCAGGTGGGTCAAGAGGATTCAGCTGGGCTGTTTGGGGGTGGGGGTGATGGCACAGGGGACTGATGAGACTCACTGGGGCATGGAGATCCAGTCCCCACAGAGGACACCACCGCCAGAGCCCCACAGGCCAGGTTTATTGGCAGGAGAAGGGGAGACCCAGTCCAGAAAAAGAGGTTTGGATGGGAGAAAAGATGCTGACCTAAGTAATTTTGGAAACGAGCAGGGTCTGTAAAACGAAAGGCAAAAGGAACTGTGCATAACACTGTGCTCTAGTTGGTAAAGTTGTTCCCTACAGGGGTGCAGGTTGACAATTCTGAAATCACACTGTACATGCACACTGGCACTGAACAGTTAAGTCAGTGGATCGTGGGAGCCAGGTTTCTCCCTGTTGGAGTGGGAGATTACAGATGAGCAAAGGGGAAAAGCTAGAATGACCCGTGAGGCACTGGATTAGAGTCAGGAACAGCAGTATGAACTCATGCTTAGCCTACTATTGCAGCAGGTGGATACACACAGAAATATTTACAGATACGCGCATAGGCATAGGTTAGTACCTGCACATCAGTTTGCTTGCTCTGTCAGCTGAGAAGGCTTAGAAGCAAGGACATCCCAGCAGCAGTGAGCACATCCAGTGCCAGATCTTGATTTCTAATATCATTGCCCAGTAAAAGGAGCCCGGGCTCCCTGGAGAAATGACTGATTCGAGGGCTGGGGCAGGAAATATACAAGGTGAGCCTGGAGCATATTCTAGTGCCGGAGAGTAAGGAAGTGCTAAACACACACACACACACACACACACACACACACTCACACGATGGGGTTTGTCAAAGGGACACAGGAGCTGAAGGAAAGGGTTCCCTGTGGCCAAAACTGGAACAATTTGAGGAAAAAAGTAAATAACATAGTGTTGGGTTACAACCCAAAGTATAAAATAAATATCCGCAACTTTACACTGATATAAACAATTGATTAAATAAATGAGGAAAAGAGACATATCTCCTGTGCCTGTGCAGAAGAATTCCAGATAATTTAGACGGCTATTTCTCCTTAAGGAGGTGGAACGGAACTCCCCACCCTTAAGTGTGGGCTGAGCGTAGTGACTTCTTTCCAAAGAGGACAGATGCGAGGGTGGGGAGACAGTATTTTGCAGTGGAGAAACCCGACGAACATGACCTCAGTCAGGTGATCAAGGTCACCACCAGCAGGGAAAAATCAGGTTGATAGCACGGACCCTTTATTTGATGTGATGGGAATGGCACTTTGCCTCTGTGGACTTCCTCCGCAAAACCCGTAATCAGTCTGACTACGAGAAAAACTTCAGGCAAACCCAAATTGAGAGACATTCTGAAAATACCTACCTCTTCAAAATGGTCAAGGTCATCAAAAACAAGAAAAGTATGAGAAACTGTCACAGACTGGAGGAGGCTAAGGAGACCTGATGACTAGAGGCAACATGGGATCCTGGGACGGAGAAAGCACGTTAGGTGAAAAGTTAAGGAAATCTGAATTAGCTAATAATAATGGGTCAGTATCAGTTCATTAGGGGTGACAAATCGACCATAGTAATGTAAGATGACAACAGTAGGGGACATTGGGTGCAGGGTAAGAGGGAACTCTGTACTGTCTTCCCAACTTTCTGCAAACCTAAAACTGTTCTAAAATTAAAAGTTTATTTTTAAATCCTTTTCTCAGGATGTGGGGAATGGGGATCAGACAGATTAGAAGATACTCTTAATAGGTCACCATGATTGAACTGGATGTTTTCCAGAGTTTGCTTTACCCAAAGGTGCTCCAAGTTACTGTGTGTGTGTGTGTGTGTGTGTGTGAGAGAGAGAGAGAGAGAGAGAGAGAGAAGTGCATATATGTGTGTTCTAGTCTCATGTACATTATAAACTCTGCTAGGAAGTTTACAGTATATCCTCATTGGAAAAAAAAATAACCATGAGTGAACAAGAGTGTCCCCAGAGCCTGGTAGAAGAGTGACTGATGTTGTAATTGAGTACATCTTCAAGCACAACTCTGAATACCTGTTAGGCTGCATAACTGTTGTGCTGCATGGTAATTGGACATAAACCAGGGCAGTCACATGGCTGATTTACTTGGGCTGCTCTTTTGTCCTCTTGACTAACAAAGTCTATATGGTACAAAATTAAGTTACCTGACACCACTGATGGGAATGTAAAATGGTACAACCATTATGGAATACTGTTTGGTAGTTTCTTAAAAAGCTAAACATACTAAACACTTTTCAAATGACCCACCCATTCCTCTCCTAGGTATGGATTTACCCAAGAGAAATGAAAGCATATGCCCACACACAGACTTGGACATGAATCCATCGACAGATGAATGGATAAGGAAGAAGTGGTACACATATGTGATGGAATACTACTCGGCCATAAAAAAGAATGAAATAATGCCATTTGCAGCAACATGGATGGACCTAGAGATTATCATACTAAGTGAAATAAGTCAGAAACAGAAAGACAAATACCATATGGTATCACTTATATGTGATCTAAGTATATCAAAATATGAATCTAAAATATGACACAAATGAACTTGTCGAAGAGACAGAAACAGACTCACAGACATAGAGAGCAAATTGGTAGTTGTCAAGGGGGAGGGGGGTGGGGGGATGGAGTGGGAATTTGGGATGAGCAGATGCAAACTATTATATATGGAATGGATAAACAAGGTCCTACTGTATAGCACAGGGAACTGTATTCAATATCCTGTGATAAACCATAATGGAAAAGAATATGAAAAAGAGTGTGTATATGTATGTGTGTGTATATATATATATATATATATATATATATATATATATATTCTGCTATACAGCAAACTGAATCACTTTGCTGTACAGCAGAAATTAACACAACATTGTAAATCAACTCTACTTCAATAAAATACATTTTTTAAAAAAGACTTGGACATGAATATTTATAGCAGCACTATTCACACAGCCCAAAACTGGAAACAATCTTAATACCCATCTACTGGCGAATAGAGACACAGATTGTGGTCTATCTCTATGATGGAATGCTACTCAGTAATAAAGAGAAATGAACTGCTGATACAATCAACAACAAGGATGAACCTCAGAAGCTCCATGGTGAAAGAAGCTGGTAATGAAAGGCTCTATGATTCCATTTATATTAAAATCTATAACATACAAGCTGACCTATAACATCGGAAAGCAGACGAGTGATTTCGGGGGCCGAGGTAGAGGCAAGGATGAATTGCAAAGGGGCGTGAGAAAACTTCTGGAGAAGATGGAAATGTTCTGTATTTTGATTGTGGTGGTAATTTGGCAGGGATGTACCTGTCAGAACTCACTGAACTGTACGCTTTAAACGTATGCAGTTTCTTGTTTATAAATTATACCTCGATAAAGGTGACTTTTAGAAACTTGAATTACTTGAGGGGTACACTCCTAAACCCTGTAACTTACGTAGGATGGGAAAGTAACGCACACTGAGCCAGACCCCATCATGTGCCAGCAATTGTCATATATTTGTTATCTCATGTGATGGTCACGACTCTCCCAACAAAGTCAGAATTGTTAGCCCCAGTTCAGAGAGGAGAAAACAGAGCTTCAGAGAGTTAAGTGACTTGTCCAGGGCCACACAAGCTCATGAGTGGCTGAGATGGTGTTTGACCATCTCTGCCCTCCTCTACCTGAGCCCTCAGGGAGACTCGTGGTCCTGTAGAACTGACCGCAGATGAATGCACATCTCTGCCCCCCAAGCCTAGATACTTTCTCCATGCTCCTCCGGGTTCCACCTTCTTTTGCCCGGCATGTCCCAGTAGGCTCACAATGTGTCCTGGGCATTTCCCACCCCAATCTCAGAAGGTCCAGCCAAGCTGTGGGCATGCCAGCAGGTGGGGGGGGGGGGGAGGCCAGGCCCAGGTTTCCAGGGTTTCATGGGAGTCAGGGAGGGGGATGTCTGTAGGTGTGGAAGAAGGAACCTCTGGAGACCCTTGGCGGGTGCTGCTGAAAAGGGCAGGCACCCTCGACTCCTCTCTTTATTTTACATCCCAAATTCAAACATCAGCAAATCCTACGGACTCTATCTTGGACTTTAAAATGATAACCAGAACCTACCTGCTTCTCTCCACTTCCCCTGCTGCCATCCTGGTCCAAGCCGCCGTCATCCCTCTCCTGGACTGGTTCCTCAGCCTCCTCACTGGTCTTCCCTTGCCCCCGGCACTCTATTGTCAATGTAACAGCCAGAATGATCTGTTGAATTGAAGTTAGATCATGTCACTCTTCTGCACAAAACCCAGCCCAGCACTAATTCCTCACAATGGCCTGTAGGACCCCACCCAGTCAGGCCCCTCGCACATCCCTGGCTTTCCCCCTGCTACACTACACTTTGCTGTCTCCCTTTGTGCTCAGGCCAGGCATGTTCCCACCTCAGGGCCTTTGCACTAGCTCTTCCCTCTGCCTAGATTGTTTTCCTTCATATGTCTGCATGTGCCCCTACCCCTTCCCCTTAGAATCTGTTCAGGTGTCTCCTGTTCTGTGAGTGGTCCCCTAGCACTCCTTCTGTCCCCTGCTTTCTGTTTTCCCTGCCCCATAGCACTCTCACCAATTGACCTGCTGTGTGGCCTGTTGATTTAACTTTTTTATTGTCTGTCTCTACCCATTAAAGTGCAAGCCCCAGGAGAGCAGGGATTTCCGTCTGTTTTGTTCATTGCTGTACCTGTAGTACCTAAAACAGTGCTCGGCTGTGTAGCAGGTGCTCAATAAATATTTGTAAAATGAATGAGTACATGAATAAAACCTTGGGCTTCCCTGGTGGCACAGTGGGTAAGAATCCGCCTGCCAGTGCGGGGGACATGGGTTCGAGCCCTGGTCCGGGAGGATCCCATATACCGCGGAGCAGCTAATCCCGTGCGCCACAACTACTGAGCCTGTACTCTAGAGCCCGCGAGCCACAACTACTGAGCCCGTGTGCCACAACTATTGAACCCTGCGCGCCTAGAGCCCGTGCTCCACAACAAGAGAAGCCACCGCAATGAGAAGCCCGCGCACCGCAAGAAAGAGTAGCCCCCCCCCCCGCGGCAACTAGAGAAAGCCTGTGCGCAGCAACGAAGACCCAACGCAGCCAAAAATAAATAAATAAATAAAGCCATGCTGTATGCCTCAAACAGAAGGAAGTGCATTCTCTCCCCAAGGCTACCGTTTGTAATTTTTTTTTTAAATAAATTTATCTTATTTATTTTTTGCTGTGTTGGGTCTTCATTGCTGCGCGTGGGCTTTCTCTAGTTGCAGCAAGCAGAGGCTACTTTTCGTTGTGGCGCAAGGGTTTCTCTATGCGGTGGCTTCTCCTGTTGTGGAGCATGGGCTCTAGGCACACAGGCTTCAGTAGCTGTGGCGCATGGGCTTAGTTGCTCCGGGGAATGTTGGATATTCCCGGACCAGGGATCGAACCCATGTCCCCTGCATTGGCAGGCGGATTCTCAACCACTGCACCACCAGGGAAGCCCCTGCCCTTCGTAATCTTAAGAGAATCTCAAGGATGGGCCCCAGTATGGCACATGGTAAGTACCGTGATTATTATTATATGCAGTATTATTAGGTTCTTCTGACAATTCAATTGTGTTCCCCAAAGTCACAAACCACTTAAAAAGGAAACTTTATATTTTAGAGTAGTTTTAGATTCACAGAAAAATTTCAAAAATAGTACAGTGCCCGTATACCCCATATTCAATGTCCCCTATCGCTGACATCTTACGTTAGTTACATGTTACATTTGTCAAAACCGATGAACTAAAATTGATCCACTATTATCAGCTAATTCAGATTTCCTTAGTTTTCACCTAATGTACTTTATCTGTCCCAGGATCCCATCCAAGACGCCACATTTAGTTGTCATGTCTCTTTGGGCCCCTCCAGTCTGTGGCAGTTTCCTTGGTTTTGATTACCTTGACAGGTTTTTGTTTGTTTGTTTTTGGAAATAGCTCATAAGAGATTCATTAAATATGTTCTTTAGTACTTTTTTTTTTTTTTTAACCTTGACAGTTTTGAAGAGGATTGGTCAGCTGTTCCGCAGAATGTTCCTCGCTTGGGTATGCCTGATATTTTTCTCATAGTTAGACTGGTTGTGGGTTTTGGGGAGGAAGACCAGAGAAGCAAAATGCGATTCTCATCACATCATATCAAGGGAACATGCTATCAACGTGATTTACATGCTGTTAACCTTGATCACCTGACTGAGGTCCCGTTTGTCAGGTTTCTCCCCTGTACAGCTCTCTCCCCTGTACAGCTCTCCCTCTCCCACCCCTGCATACTGCTTTCTTTGGAAGTCACTTAAAATTGGGGAGTTATGCTCTACATAAATTATTTGGGATTCTTCTGCATAGGAGACATGTCTCTTCTCCTCTATTGATTTATTCAATCATTTGTATCTGTATAGACTCATGGATATTTTATTTTATACTTTGTTTCATAATCCAGTCCTACATTATTTATTTTGTTGCTCAAATCATATGTGTTTTACACTGTCTTATTTTCTGATACTACAACGCAGGTCAGGCTCATCCCACCCCTAGAATCAGCCATTTCTCTGAGGAGCTCTGGTTTCTTTTCTTGAAGAATGATATTAGAAACTAAGATCTGGCACTGGATGTGCTCATTCCTACTGGGGTGTCCTTGCTTCTGCACATTTAGTCATATAGTCTCCACTCAGTTCCCAAGTTAGTTAGGTCAGCATCTTTTCCCCTCATTCCCTTCATTGAGTTTATTTCATACATTTGTAATACAGTTTGATTTTGGGGGGGTCGCATTCTGTATTTCATCTTGGGATGCCCTAACTTCCTAAATGATTTTTTAAATTTGCATACATTAATGTTCACTCTTTGTGCTATAACTTTCCACGGATTTTGACACATGATTAATGTCATGTGTCCACCATTACTATAGCATATAGGAGTTTCACTGCCCTAAAATATCCCCTGTGCTTGATCAGTCCTGCTCCCTTAGTCCACTGGCAACCACTGATCTCTTTACTGTCTCTTTAGTTTTGCCTTTTTCAGATTGTCATATAAATGGAATCAAACAGCCATTTTAGACTGGCTTTTTTCATTTAGTAATATGCATTTAAGATTCATCCATGTTTTTGTGTCTTGATAGCTCATTCTTTTTTACTTTTGTACATCATTCCATTGTTTGGATGGATCACCATCCATTCACCTATGAAGGACATCTTGGTTGCTTCCAGTTTGGGGCGATTATTAGTAAATCTACTACAAACATTCACATACAGGTTTTTGTGTAGACATAAATCAGTTGGGTAAATATCTAGGAGTTGTACATAAATACAAACGATTGCTGTGTCATATGGTAAGACAGACTTTAGCTTTGTCAAACTGTCTCCAAAGTGACTGTACCATTTCGCCTTCCACCATCAGTGAATGAGAGTTCCTGTTGCTTCACATCCTTATAGGCAGTTGGTATTGTAAAGGTTATTTTGGATTTTAGCCCTAGTAGGTATATAGTGGTATCTCACTGATATTTTAATTTGCTTCTTCCTAATGTCAAATGATGTTGAACATCTTTTCATATGCTTATCTGCCATCTATGTATCTTCTGTGGTGAGGTGTCTGTTCAGATATTTTGTCTGTTTAAAATTTTTGTTGAGTTTTAAGAGTTTTTTGGTGTGTATTTTGGATACAAGTCCTTCACCTGTTATGTGATTTACAAATATTTTCTCCAGTGGGTAATTTGTATTTTAATTCTCTTAACAGTGTTATTCACAGAGCCAAATTTTAAATTTGAATAAAGTCCAGTTTATTAAATTTGCAGGGGGGAGATTATGTTTTTGGTGCTGTATCTAGAAACCCATCACCAAACCCAAGGTTGTACAGATTTTCTCCTAATTTTTTTCTTCCAGCAAACTTTGGAAACATCCAGCCCAACCCTGGTGCCCTGTTAAGAGTATATTGTAGTTGATCTGACTTCCCCCATAAGAAGATGCTTTTTTCTCCTTAAATAATCCACAGAAATATGACTGCGAACACCACAAAATGAATCTTGTTTGTTATGGCTGAATTGTGTCCCCTCAAGTTCATATGTCGAATTCCTAACCCCTGTACCTCAAAATGCAACTGTATTTGCAGATAAATCTTTAAAGAAGTGATTAAATTAAAATAAGGCTGTTAGGGTGGCCCCTAACCCAATCTGACTGGTGTCTCTATAAGAAGTGGACATTTGGACACAAAGAGACAACGAGGGATTCATGTGCACAGAGGAAAGACCATGTGAGGACACAGCACCAAGGACAGAGGCTTCAGGAGAAACAAACCCTACCAACACCTTGATCTCAGATCTTGAAATCTGTGTGAAAATTAATCCCTATTGTTTAAGCCACCCAGTCTGTGGTATTTTTAAGGCAGCCCTAGCAAACTTATGCATTGCTGTAGTGAAGTTTCATCAGAATATGGTTAAAAGGCTCTTCACTCAGGATGTGTTAAGAGCTAGGTAAGTGGCCTTGGCCAAGGAGAGCAAATGTGGGCAAACAGGGATTGATTGCGAAGACCCAGACATCAGTTTAAAATTGGCTTGTGTCTTCCTCTCTCCATGCCAAGTCTACCCTGACACATCCAGCCACTCAGGACTGAGGACACAGAGTCCGAACTGGGCACTGATATCTTGCAGTCACGTCATGTACTCCTACCCAAAGCCTCTGAGTATATCTGCACTGTATCCTTAGGACCTTGGGTAACAAAGGCAGGGGAATAGGCAACAGCCTACTGAGGGGATGGAGGGGTTGGTCCAGATGATTGTCCATCCCTGTGACATGAGAGCTGAAGTTGACCAGTGTCATAATGGAATTTTGATGACTGGCATCAACTTGGCTAGTGTATTAGTCAGGGTGATGCATGCTGGCTGTGGTACCAAATGACCTGCAGTCTCAGTGGCTTAACATAATAAAGTTTTAGTTATTGCCTACATCACAGTCTGGCATGGGTTGGGTGGCTTTCCTGGGTCGGGGGTGGGGGCTACCTCCAGGAGAAGACACAGGGTTCTAGGTCCTTCTATCTTGTGATGCCGACACCATAAACATGTGGTCACTTCTGTAGAAGTCATTATAGAAGGGGAAGAGATTGCCAGAGGGTTGTCCGGGAATGTTTTCAGGGCATGGTCTAGAAGTGACCTACATTTCTTCTGCCTGCTTTTCAATGCCCAGAACAAACTTCAAAGGAGCCTGGGAGATGTCACCTTCCCTTGTGCCCAGGAAGAGGAAGCCGGGTGGTGAGCACCTGGCATTGTCCCTACCACAGATAAAGACACTCATCTTCCCACCCAGCCTGCAAATGTTGGGATGCTGGGGAAGATGGTGGGTGGGGACTCAGCCTCCAGAGTCGGGATGCTGGTTGCCACAGTCGTTTCAATCCAACAAGATAGTAGGAGAGTTGGCTTAGCAGTAAACAGGGTAAAAGTTGGGGGCTTACTTGACCATGGATCTGGTGTGCATTAAGGATAGGGTTCGTTGGGGGTGCTCTTTGGAGAGGAGTGTGGTGTGATGAGCAGCATTGGGCACTGTAAATCCCACCACCGTGTCACAGGAAGCGTTAGCACGACAACAGCGAAGAACAAAGTAGCTGTCACGTCTGGGTCCAGGCAGGACTGACTCTCTGCTCAGCCCCCGGCACAAGCCTTGGCCTGAGTTGCATGTAGAGCTGGTCTGTGAGCCAAGGGCTGGTAGGAGCCTCTCCTGGCACCCCTGCTTCCACGACGGAAGTGAGATCCACCCACTGGTGCACCTTGTCTTTCTTATGTTCATTTCCCCTTTGTCTTGTTTCCCCTCTACTCACTTGAAAGTTATTTTATCTTGTTTTGTATGTCTATGTAAACCATCTCCAGTTCTGCCAGGAATAAGACAGCACCTGTCCTTAAATAAATGTGGTGGAGAATAGTTTGAGATTTGGAGAAGTCGCCCTGCCTATCCCTTATACCTGTTGCTCTTCCCCCAGTCGTCAAGGTAGCTTTAGATGGGAACTTGGGGTGTGTGTGTGATGGGGAGATTTAGCCTTAAAAGAGCACCTTTTGGTCTTTCAACCTCTTTAGTGGACTTTAGTGTGTCTGGTGAAAGATCAAGTTCTGAAATAAAAACTCTTTTTTTTTTTTGGTGTCAAGTTGGGGATTTTGGAAGGGGGAAAAAAATTATTGTAAAAGTTTATGGTTTACACCATAAACCATAGAGTGAGACTGCTTTCACTGGGACCAAGAGCCTCTTTCACACCCAAAAGAAGTAATAATTGGAGCAGTGGGCAAGGAGGGAGGCTTGGAGGAGGCTTGGAGGAGCAGACTCACAGCCCCACTAGAACCCGGGCCATGGGAGCCAAGCTCGGTCCAGCTACGGGGAAACGAAGGAGGCTGCGTTTGGCACAGCTGACCGTGGGGGCAGTGTGAGCTCCTCTCAGCTGCACAACTCCCCTCGGCGCCCTGCTCCACTCCTGGGAGCACCATCAGAGTGGGACGGTCGGGGTGCTGCACAACCTCACTGTGTTGTGTGTGTGACAAACAACAAACTGTGTATCCCAGGCGCCTCTCCCTCCGGTCCCCTGGCTTTGGGCTAATGTTCAGGACTGCTTCCCAACACGGCAGGATCCGGATCCGCCTTCTCCAGGCTGCAGTTTGTAAGCTGTTAATCCTGCGGATTCTGGAGCTCCTAGCCCGCAACGTGCCATCTGTAGCAAGAGGAGTTGCTGTGGTAGCTCAGGGGACCGGAGGGGCCGCCAGAACCTGTGCCAGGATAGGGGGCACCTCGCTTCCCCAGGGACGTTTCTTCACGTCTGTGGGACGCTCATTCCAGGGCCTCCCATTCGCCTCGCCTGTTGGAGCCCCCCTGGAGAGATTAGAGAACACTTCTTCCTTTGGCTTCCGTGGCAGCCCTCTTGGTGGACCAGCCTAACTTGGCTGTCTTTGCCAGCCCCTCTTTTCCTGCCACCCCGTGATGCTGGAGAGCCTCTGCCTCTTCTCTCTTTACGCCTTTTGCTCTTCCTAAGGAACTGCATCCGTTCTGGGTGACCTTGCAGAACTGTGAGATTGCAGCTTTGTGGCTAGAATTTCCTCCCTCTTCCTTTGAATACACATTTTCTTGAACCTACACCAGGAGACGGCTTGCCAGGAAGCAATTTTATTAATATATTTGCCTTTGAGTCTGGGAGACGAAGGGCGTCCACCACGAGCTCCTGCCACGCCCCACTCATCCCACGTTTTCACTGTGGCAACTTCTTTCATCCTGGGCTCACTCTTAATTGGGGGAACATTTTTTACTTATTGTGCCCATCATTCCAGATACAACTTATTAGATACCCACTTAATGAGTGCCTACCCAGCATCCATGCCCTTTCTAGTATTACCCAGATCTCTGTCTGGAAGCTTCCTCTCCCCTGAGCAGCTCATATGATTTGGGAGAAATTGATCTCCCCTGCAGCTTCAGCAGGGGGCCTTGTTTAACTCACCAAAAGGCACAGTCCATTTTCCCAGCCCTTCATGGTGCAGGAGTGAGCCTCTGCTTCAAGCCAGCCAGGGTGAATCTCAGCACTCCTACTTGGAACACCAGGGTAAACCTCCCCACTCTCCCCTCATTGGAAGTGAATGTGGAAGCATGAAGCCCCAGCTGTGGCTGGCAGCTATCCCACCACCAGAAGGAAAGCTGGTCTGAGGATGAAGCTGATACTCGGGTGAGGGACAGAGTGAGGGACAATAAGAACCTCTGTCCTTGATGATGTCACTGAGCTGCTGATTCATACCATTCCTGAAGCCTGCACCATCTCTGGATATTCCAGTGACAGAGGCCAAGAAATCTCCTTTGTTGTTTAATCCCATTTGAGTTGGGCTTACTGTTACTTGCAACATAAAGAACTCTGATGCCCCAAACCTCTTCAGAGGTCAGAAATACTTCCCACTTTGTTCTCCTGTATTGATCACATTTGTTAACATCTGTAGGAGTGGCCAGTGTTGATTGAATGTGCTTTACATGCATTATCTCATTTAAGCCTCCCAACAATGCTTTGAGGTAGAGTCTCTTATCCTTACTTGACTGATGAGGAAACAGACTCACAGTGGTTAAGTAAAAACCATACAGCTAGAAGAGATGGATCTTGGACTGGAGCCCAGGAAGCCTGATTCCTGCGCTCATCTTCTTAACTCCTACATGACTTTCCACCCAAAATTTTCCTTCTGAATTTCCTCCTGGGATGACACTCATGTCTGCCCTTCACAGAGCCCAGTGTCAGTCCTGAGTTGCTTGGTGTCGAGAGCATTAACCAGGAAGTCATGACTCTGGGACCCTGACCAAGAAGTGCCCCTCATTTCTTCCCCACTGTTCTGAGACAGTATTCACAACATTGTCCCTTGTCTTTCTCCGGCCTCTTTCTGTGTAACATACAAACCAAACAAGTGAAGAACAAACTGTAGACTTTATATGAAGGGAGGGACCATCCTCCATCAGTCAGCCTGTAATCTCTTGCTTGTCTGCCTTTTTTTTGGGTTGTCAGGTGGCTTCTCTTTTCTGAAAATGTCTCAGGGTCAGCCAGAGACAGCTCAGCCCCAGCTCAATGTCCAGGGCTGGACTCTCCTTTTGCTCAACACTGCTAACCAGGGGATGACCAGATTCCAACTGCAAAACTAATTCTTGGTCTCAACTGGGGTAGAAAATGAGAATCTCTGTTGAAAGGCATTAAGACAGGTAGCTAGAGATAGGCCCTCCAGATTTAGGAAATAAAAATACGAAACGCCCAGTTAATTTGAATTTCAGATAAACAAAGGATAATTTTTTAGTATAGCTATTCTTATACCCTCTTTTGAGAGATACCACAGTTGACAGTGGACTGCAGTATTGGTGCCCAGAGTGACAGAGCATTTGGGGTGAGGAGAGCTGAACAGGGCACCGGCTTAAGACAAGATCAGAAGTGATCGGGAAATGGAGATTCTGCTCTGACAATCCCTTTGAACTGAGAACTGAACACAGTTACCTTAAGGGGAAGCAATCAAGAAAGCAAAGGCCCATTGGAAAGTATTAAGTTGGCCACACCTATGTAATGCTTCAAGCTGGTTAATGGTGACACTCTATGGCCCCACCTACTGGCCAGAAGAATTTTTGTTTTGGTTGCTATCCAGGATATAGATTTTCCTTTGGGTAGAATTCATCCTTTTTCTTTCATTCATTTAACACATTTTTACTGAGCATCTACTATGAACGAGGCACTAAAATAGTTGATACGGATACAATAGTAAGCAAATACAGACCCAATGCTTGTCCTCCAACAAAAATACTTTGGTCATGTTCCTTTATATTTTTTTTCTTTTTTTCTCCATTGTAAAATTCCTCCTGACCAATAAATCACTGTTTGTAAACAAGCATCATGTGCTATATTTGTCTTTGCAAGGGTAGCTATGAAGTCCCGTATCCCCTTTCCAAAGTACTGCTTCAGTCATTCCCTTGGGGACAAGAGATGGCGGTATAAAATGTGGTTGATCCTGTCAACCGATCTTGTAGCAGGTAAAAAACTGATACCACAGGTCCAGTTTCAGGGGTTGACAGGAGGGTCTAGGAATGCTCCAAAGATGGATTCTTTGCTACATGTTTCATGAGTGATACAATCCTTTCTATCACACTTGAATTAAAATTTTGGATTTAGGCTTAAGTAGCGTGTATTCTCCTCTACTATTTATAAAAATACAAGTGTCAAGGTTCATGCTTGGAGGTTTTGAAGAACAGAGGGAAAAAATAAAATGCCAGAAATACATGAGTTTCAGGAACTGACTGGCCACTGAGATATTTGTCCTGAGAAAATAATTCAACTGAATAAAAATAAAAGCTATGAATATGAATACTTGCAAAACTATAATACTGAAAAGTAGGAAATAATACAAATGTCCAATGATAAGATTAAGTTCATTATGTTGTATCCTTGAATAATAATTAAAATTATCTAGATAGAGTAAAAGAATTTATGATAAACTAAATTTAAAAAGCAAAATTAGGGCTTCCCTGGTGGCGCACTGGTTGAGAATCTGCCTGCCAGTGCAGGGCACACGGGTTCAAGCCCTGGTCTGGGAAGATCCCACATGCCGCGGAGCAACTAGACCCGTGAACCACAACTACTGAGCCTGCGCGTCTGGAGCCTGTGCTCCGCAACAAGAGAGGCCACGACAGGGAGAGCCCCGCGCACCGCTATGAAGAGTGGCCCCCACTCGCCGCAACTAGAGAAAGCCCTTGCACAGAAACAAAGACCCAACACAGCCAAAAATAATAAATAAATAAATAAATAAATAAATAAATTTTAAAAAATAAAAAACAAAATTAAAAAATTGTCTAGACACTACGGTTACAGCTATGTAAACCTTTTAAACGAATATAAAGTTCACATTTTCATGTTTATAGAAACACACAATAATAAAGTAGCAGTTATGATAGTAAAATACATAACTGCTTTTCTTTTTTTCTTTTTCTTCGCTGTTTATTTCTACATTTCTATAAAATTTTGAATGAGTTTAAAGAGAAAAATATGAGGTAGGGGAAAAAGAGCTGAGTGACTACCTGTTTCTGTTAGGATTAGGATGTCTTCAATTGCAAGTTACAGAAAATGTAACTCAACATAGTTTAAAAAAATAAAGGGGACATCTAACTAGGAGGTCCAGATGTGGGGTGGGCTTCAGGCACAGTTTGATCAGGGCTCTGACTTCATTCCTCTGCGCCTCTCTTGGGTCTGCCCTCTCCAGTATGTAGGCTTTATCCTCAGGCTGGCTTTCCTCATAGTTACAAGTTAAAGGAAGTGAAGCTACAGGATTCCTCCTTAGTATCTTTAGTCAATCTCAGGGAGAGGAGACACCATTGGAAAGGAATCCTAGCTTCATTCTCATTGGTTCACTTGCATCCCAGAGGCTGGTCATGCATTCCAGACATTGGCTTTTGCTTTGAAAAATTTCTGTGACAAGGAGGATAGGATTATCCTGATTGGCTGAGACCAATTAAGACCCACTCTTAGAGGTGGGGGTAGTTCAGTCGTACCCAAAGAGCATGCATGGAGGTGTGTGGCTTACATGTTGGGTAGGAAACACCAGTGTTCACTGTTCCATGTGGAACGTGTGCAGAAGATTGCCATGAAAAGCAGGAAGGTGAGTTGTAAGGTAGTTGAGAATTTAATACAAACAGTCCTGACTTAAAATGGTTCGACTTATGATGGTGCAAGAGAAATCATACTTCGAATTTTGAATTTTGATCTTTTCCTGGGCTAGCGATATGTGGTACAACACTCTCTTGTGATGCTGGACAGTGGCAGTGAGCTGCAGCTCCCAATCAGCCACACAATCATGAGGGTAAACAACAGATACGCTTACAACCATACTGTGCCCATACAACCATTCTGTTTTTCACTTTCACTACAGTATTAAATAAACTACATGAGATATTCAATACTATTATAAAATAGGCTTCGTGTTAGATGATTTTGCTCAACTGTAGGTTAATGTTAAGTGTTCTGAGCACGTTTAAGGTAGGATAGTCTAAGCTATGATGTTTGGTATGTTAGGTGTATTAAATGCATTTTCAACTTAACGATATTTTCAACTTACAATGGGTTTATTGGAAGGTAACTCCATTGTAAATGGAGAAAGATATATAGATACATAATGCCTTGGCTACACACTTTAAATGTTTCCTTTCCCTTCTGAAATGATCTCAGCCATCAGGGGAAGAAACTCCAGATGAATTAGAGATAAAAGTATAAATCAACTAGAAGAAAACACTGGAGAATATATTTGTGTGTATGAGTGTGTGTGCTTTTTATTTTTGGTATATGTAATATTGGAGAATACCTTGCTTTGGGAGTTTGGGATTGACATGTACACACTGCTATATTTAAAATGGATAACCAACAAGGACCTACTGTATAGCACAGGGAACGCTGCTCAATATTATGTAACAACCTAAATGGGAAAAGAATTTGAAAAAGAATAGATACATGTATACGTATAACTGAATCGCTTTGCTGTACACCTAAAAGTTAAAAAGAAATAAAGAATACCTTGCTGAATACGATACAAAAACAAAAGCCACTTGGTACTTCCCTGGCGGCCCAGTGGTTAAGACTCCACGCTTCCACTGCAGGGCGCGGCCAAAACAAAACAAAATAAAACAAAACAAACCCCAAAAGCCACAAAAGAAAAGGCTGATAAATGTGAGTACTTCAGAACTTAAAATCTCTGTATAACAAAGACACCATAAACAAAGTTAACAGAAATGTGATCTGTAGGAGAAAATATTTGGAATTTATATCATAGACAAAGGATTAATATCCAGAATAAGATAGAGAATAATTTCTCTCTATTTCTTCCTTTTAGAAGTAACAACCTTCCAAGTGTTAGCTAGACACACAGCAGTACAACCAGAGACTACATTTCCCAGCTCCCCTTGCAGCCAGGTATGGCCATGTGACTTAAGTTCTGGCCAATTGGATCTGAGCAGGAAAGGCTAAGTGCAACTGGAAAGTTCCATCCTTGAAAGTGAACCGCCTTTCTTTTCCTTCTTTCTCCTACTCGGGGGCTGGAAGGTAGTGACCTTGGCCTAAGGGCAACACCCTAGCGCTTTGGCTCCATACTGTGTCCAAAGTGCCGGGGGGCGGGGGGGGGGGCGTGCCACAGCAAACTCATGGGGATGCTATGGGATATCTTAAAAATTTGAGGAAACAAAGTAACATCTGTGTTGTACATGAAATGCTAGCTTGAGTTAGTTCACATTTTCAGCCGTTAGATGGAGAAATTCCTGACGTCTCATCTTTGTGAAGATGGATTTAGAAAGCAAGTGCTGCTGGAATGTGGAGCAGGAATGAGAATGGTGGTTTTCAACCTGTTTTTAAAGTTTGATAAACTGTGCAGTGTGCAAGGGGCACTAAGTTGTTTGGACACAAATACTTATGAAGTTGTTCAGAGATAATTATTTAATAGATGGGATTATTAGGTATTTCTTTTGGCTGAGGTGCTCTGTGAAAAAAATTCTAAGTCCCTGAGGGGTGTTGTAATCAGAGAAGGTTTGGAAATTTTTACCGAGTGGTGGAGCAACAAGATAGGAAGGATCCGGGTCTTTGTGTGATCGCGTGGATCTCCTGGAGCGGAACTGCCTACCACGCCTGGACTGTCCCCCTACCTCTGGACTATCGCATGCAAAAGAAATAAACTTCTTTCCTAATAAAACCATTGTGTTTTGGGGTCTCTCTGTTATAACAGCAGAGCAGACACTGTAGGTGCCCTGCCTGTATCCCCACAGCCCTCCGTGGAGATGGATGGCTTCCTGAGTGTCTGCCTGAGGTGTCCTCTGTACGTGGGGCTGGGCTGGCCTCTGTGTGGGCAGGCCAGAAGGACCAGGGAATTAGTGTCCCAGAAGTAGCTGCTCCTCCATGGGACAATTCTGAGGCGTGCTCTGTGGAGCCTCTCAGATGATCCCCAGTGGGACTGAGCCCCACATGTCCCCCTCTACTCATCAACATCTGCCTTCCTGGCTTTCCTCTCCTTTCTCTCACTCCCCCAATCGCTCACCCTGTTTCTTGGGAATCTCTCCCCAAACAAACTACTTACACCAAATCCTTGTCTTGGGGTTTGCTCTTAGGGAGCCTGAACTAAGAGAAGCACCTTAGCCTGTTCCCTAACAAATACATAAAATATGTAAATAAGTACCACAATGCAACAAGAAAATGGTAAACAAATAAAAGTGGCAAAGGATAATTGTAAGCAGTTCACAATAGAGGACAGACAATTGGCCAATAAACACACAAGATGTTCAACATCACTAGAAACCAGCCAGCTGTAGTGAAGACAGCCCAGCACAGCAATTAAGCACACTGATTCTTTAGCCCAATGGCCTGAGTTTGAATCGTGGCTCTAATACTTTTTAACTCTACGGCCTGAAGGAAAATTATTTAACTTCTCTATGCCTCCATTTCCTCATCTATAAAAGTGGTATTATATTAATAATAGTACTTATCTCATAGAGTTACTATAAAGATTAAATGATAAATATTTTAAAATTTTAAACTAAATAGAACAGTACCTGGAACCCAGCAGGTGCTACATAAGTGTGTAGTGAGCAAATAAATAAATAAAACGCCATTTAACCCATCAGAATGTACATATTAAAGGAGCTGATCTGGGAATTCCCTGGCGGTCCAGAGTGCTGTGGCCTGGGGTTCAATCCCTGGTTAGGGACCTAAGATCCCACAAGTCTCATGGCGGTGCCAAAAAAAAAAAAAAAAAAAAGCAGAAGCCGATCTATCAAATGTTGGCAAGGGTTTGGAGAAACAGGCTCTCTCAGACATTTGTAGTGCAAGAGCAATTTAGTATTTATTAAAATTAAAAATGCCTATATATTCTGTGGCCCAGAAATTCTACTTCCTGTAGCTGTCCTAGAAAAATACACCTACTTGTGTGTAATGAAGTTCATGAAGGTATTTTCACTTCAGCACAGTTTGTAATAGCAAAATGTGAAATTAACCTAAATGTTTAGTAATAGGACCATTATATTAAAGGTCACGAACTGGTGGCCCTTAGGCTAGATTTGTCCTGAAGGTATGTTGTGCTTAGCCTGAACAGTGTTTTAAAATCTTGAATTAGTTGCCAACATTAAAAAATTTGATTTATGTCATAAAAATCCAGGTTTTCAAATACTCTTAAAACACTGGAATTCAAGTCAACAATCCTTTGGTCTGTGTAAATAGCTACTTCTGCTTAGAACAAAACACACTTGCTCCACTTTGTCACTTTACTGATTTGTTACCTGCATATCCCCTGTAGGCACTAGAGTTTGGGACCCTGGCAGATGAGTTATGGCTCAGCTAAACAATGAATTGCACATAATGAGGTAAATAAGATATAGCAAATATATACGTATTGGTGTGGAAGGATCACCAAGACATATTTTGGGGAAAATAAAAAGAAAGCAAGATGTAGAACCATTATGTATAAGATAATGCTATTTCGGTAAACAAATAATTATAAATGTGTATGTACACTCTAGAATGTAAACTATGACGTTCAGGGATTTTTCTGTTTTATTGCTATGTTCCCAGTGCCTAAAACAGTGCCTGGCATATACTGTGTACTCAATACATATTTGTGTAATAAGTAAATATGTATAACTGTATAAAAGAGTTATGGAAGATAACACACTAAATAAGTGATTAATCCTGCCAAGGGACTGAGATTTGGGAGGGGTGATGGTCAAGGGAGGTTTCTGGTTTTGTTTTGTATAGTTTGACTCTTTTACAAGGAGAACACAATATTGTATTACTTGCATAAATTTTAAGAAATGAAAGAAAAGCAGTCCAGCGCAGAACACCACAGGTAATCAAACGAAGATTTAAAGTTAGGCTCAACTGAAACCATCCAGAGAAAAAAATGAATGGGGTTAAAACTAAAATTCGGCATTTATGAGTGAGGAAAGCTAATCAAAATACTTAACCACCAACCAGCTCAGAACTAACCAGCAGGGTGAGGAGTCAGCGGGAGACGCTGATGAGGTCCAGTCACTCTGCATACGTGATGAGGCTGCATCCATAACCACACTCCTCCCTGGTGGTATCACATTTTCTGATTTTGGGGTTTTGTTTTTCAACTCTGTGTCCACAAGTTCGTGAAGGCCTTTCACACAATGTATCAGAAAGTGCCCAGCTTGATAAGTTTTTTAAAAAGGAAAAAAAAAAAAAAAGAATTATGAAGCTGTAAGCTGGGTAGGTAGCAAAGACCGGAAAAGAGAAGCGCTTTAATGCCAGTGTTTGGAGATCACAGACATTTCCCCTCAAAAGGAGGATAGGCCTGGCTCAAGTTACAGACAGGTTTTCAGAGGCATCGAGAATAGACTGGTCTCAGCGGATTCAGAGGCGTTCAGGGTAAAAGGGACACCCCACAGGGGACCTGTCAATGCTATGTTTGGAAGCAGCTTTTCTCCAGGTTCAACTATCATTAAACAGCCTTCCTTCTTATCCTCTAGGTTTGGAGTCAAACAATCGTCATGTTCCCAGGGGCAGGATGTTCAGAGGTGTTCTGAGACAGCAGGAGCAAAGACACTGGAACGGTTCAGACAGGTCCCAACGGTGTGACTGGCAGAAAGCAAAGCGAACTCTGTCCACCACTAAGACACAGGGTATGAGCCCCTAGGTGTGCCTGCCCTGGGCCGCCCGGGGTCGCTGCTCGGCTGGGAGCCGAGCCATGACTGGGCTCTACCCAGGCCGGTGGGCGGCTCGTCCGCTTCACAACACCGGCGTCCTCGCCCGCACCAGGCCTGGGACAGTCTCTTTGTAAGATTTCTGGCAACGGCTCTATAAAGCTGGACCTCCCGGCCGTCAGACTTGACCACATTCTGGAGGAGCCAAGGCGGGAAGCGAGAGACTACTCCGAGGGTGCAGAACACGAGCGGCAGCCCCACACCCCCCTCAGCTGTCCGCGCGCACTTCCGCCGGAAGTCGGCCTGGCCGACGGCGGCGCGTGATGACGTCACGGCTCCGCCGGAAGTCTGGGGACGCGCCCTAGACGCGCGGATCAGGTGCAGCTGGCGGTAGACAGGTCTCGGCGGTAAGTCCGCCTCCGCTGGCCTATTAGACAACCGGGCTGGCACGGGGCCCTTCGTCTCCCTGTCTGACCCGCCCTTCCCCCTTGTGTATGGAGCTGCAGCCCCACCTCCACCCCTCCCGGCGCACAGACACCCCCAGTGTCCCCTCCGATCTTTCTGCACCCCCCCATCCGCCCAACCCCGGTTTCGGCTCCCGGGGAAAGCTCCGGCCAGGCCCACCCGCTGGGATCTGAGGACGGAGAGTAGCCTCGGGAATGCTCTTCTGTCGGGTCCCCAGCGTGGGCTCCTCAGGTATAGGGATAAACACCGAGATCCAAGGCTCCCGGGTTATTTCTTCCCAATGAGCTTTTTGTCTAGGAATCTTACAGCCCCGTTCACCCTGCGGGGTCTCAACACCCCTTGACTTCCAAATTCTTTTACACAATGTATTCCGCCCCTGACTCCTAGCCTATCATATTATGTGAGGGTTGAATTGATGTCTCTGCAGCCAGATCCAGCTTCCTAGAGGAGCCATGTCTCCTGCAGCTTTGGGTGCCACCTGTTGTGCCAGGCGCATGCCGCTGAACAAGAGGAGATGCCGTTTGGATTCTCCGTGAATGTTCGGAGGAGGAATGCCCGAGCTGCCGGCTGAAAACTATCTAAACAAAAGAAATATGTAGGCTGGGGACCCTGAATCACCTCGTGAGAATTGCTGCTCTTTCTTTCCTCTGTCTTATCTCGTGAGGAGTTTCTAGTTTGGTTATCTTAATTGGAAGTTCTGCCCAGAACCATATCTGCCAAGGCCAAAAGTAACCATTTCCAGTTTCTTAATACAGGCTTGTGTGTGGACTCTGGTCCCCCTGGGTGATCCCTGAGTGTTGTGGTCACTGCCCTGGAGGGATCTTCATAGGACAGCACGCCTGATCCTGGCTGGGGGCCCCTGAGTGCCTCTGGTGGATGCTTGTTCCAAGAGCAATGTCAGTAGATTCTTTTGGGTACATTCATATCAATGTCATTGTGAATATTTATATTCAGGGGAGTAAAAGACTGATTTATCGCTGTGGGAGGGAAGGGGGATGCATTTTGCATATTCTTCCCCACTTATTTTGGGATTTGCAGGCAGGAGATGCCACAAGGCAGACCACAGTGGTTTGATTAGGAAACTTTTGAAGGGTGACCAGGTGGGAAGCCCCACTGAGAGGCAATTTGTGCTTGAAGGATGAAGAATTCTGTGTGGAGTCACTTAGGGAATTGATGTCTGAGAATATGCATTGGACTATATCCCTCAGTAATAATCACACTCTTTCTGTTCCTTTGTAGCCCCAGGATGGACTTTCTGGTTCTCTTCTTGTTCTACTTGGCTTTTATGCTGATTGGTGTTGTTACGATCTGCATCTGCTCGAAAACCCATTGCTTGAAAGGCCTGGTCAGAAGAGGAGCACAGGTAACAGTGATGGTTGGAGACCACGGGATTTTGAATACCACTGGTCTAAAAGGCTCACCAGTTTTCTGTCAGAACAAAAAAGAGATGCCATTTTTTATTCGTTCGTTCACTTGTTCTTTCATTTATGGCACTTGCAGTGTATTTGAAAGTCTCTATCTTTCTGTTTTTGTTTTTGTTGCTGTTGAAAGTAATCTTTTTTTAAAAAATTTATTTAATTTATTTATTTTCCTTTTTTTTGGGCTGTGTCGGGTCTTAGTTGCGGCACACAGGATCTTTGTTGAGGTATGCGGGATCTCTTCGTTCCGGTGCTTGGGCTTCTCTCTAGTTGCAGCGCTCAGACTTCTCTCTAGTTGTGGTGCGTGGGTTTTCTCTCTCTAGTCGTGGCACACGGGCTCCAGAGCACGTGGGCTCTGTAGTTTGCAGCACGCGGGCTCTCTCGTTGAGGCTCGTGTGCTCAATAGTTGTGGCACGTGGGCTTCCTTGCCCCGGGGCATGTGGGATGTTAGTTCCCCGACCAGGGATTGAACCCTCATCCCCTGCATGAAGGTGGATTCTTTACCACTGGACCACCAGGGAAGTCCCGAAAGTAATCTTTTTTTTTTTTTTTTTTTTTTATAATTACAAACTGTGATAAGTGCTTTTTTTTTTTTTTTTTTAAGGATTTTCTTTTTAATTAATTAATTAATTTATTTTTGTCTGTATTGGGTCTTCGGTTCGTGCGAGGGCTTTCTCCAGTTGCGGCAAGCGGGGGCCACTCTTCATCGCGGTGCGGGGACCGCTCTTCATCGCGGTGCGCGGGCCTTTCTCCATCGCGGCCCCTCCCGTTGCGGGGCACAGGCTCCAGACGCGCAGGCTCAGCAATTGTGGCTCACGGGCCCAGCTGCTCCGTGGCATGTGGGATCTTCCCAGACCAGGGCTCGAACCCGTGTCCCCTGCATTAGCAGGCAGATTCTCAACCACTGCGCCACCAGGGAAGCCCCCGAAAGTAATCTTTTGATGATGCTTTAAGAGAAGATAGCATTCTCAAGGTTGGCTGTTTTTCTCTAGAGTTGATGCCTGTAATTGGGCATGGATGTGAGCGGTGACTGCCTGGAGGGGCCTGATGGGTGAAACTGGGGGTAGTGTGAGTAGAAAGCTGAACATCGGGCTACCCACACTCCTCCAGGGATCAAAGTGAGCAGAATTAGGGTGAGCAGCCTTGGGAAGGTGTTGGCCTGGTGGGGGGACCTGGGCTAATGCTCTGTGATCTGGAGGTAGACTCTGGAACCTAGGATTGAACCCAAGGCAGGGAAAGGCTACATTAACAGTTCACATCAGCATTACCTGATCCAGCCCCTCTGCTCACCTCCCTTTGCCTGAAGACCCAGACTTAGTGCCTTGTTTGGGGTCAGGATGGAAATGGAGGAGTTGACATCAAAGGAAGGCCAGCTGAGGGAAGCCCACCTCTTTATTCTCACTTAAATCTCTTCTCTGCTCACATGCAGAAACATGCCTTTATATCACCAATATTGCTGGCTAAAAGTGAAGCATCTAATTTGTTTAGGAGTGGGGAGAAAGAGAAATGAAACTGAACCTTTCTCTTTTCTTTTGTTTCAGATATTTTCATATATAATTCCAGAATGCCTTCGGAGAGCCATGCTAAGATTTCTTCATTACCTCTTCCATACACGGTATTTATATTTCAGAGTTTAAGTATTATCTTCTTTTCTGTTTCGATGGTTAACTGTTGCTGTCCTCTAGCTCTAGGAGGTTCCTTGTTTGTTTCCAGTGTGATACAGGGAGGGATGCTGGAGGGATCAAGAGTCCTGGGTTCAGAACCTTTACTGACAGATAATCTGCCTTTTATCTCTGGGGATTTGACATATCTAATTTTAAGTATCAATACTTAAAGAATGGGAAAGTATTGGCATGCATTTCTGTAAAAAATATATACTGATACTGAGACCTCAATTCCCAACAAAGATGATGATTATAATAGATAACATTTATTGAGTACTTACTATGTGGTAGGCACTAGGTGAAATGTTTCACATGATTTCTAATGTAATTCTTACTGTTGTCTCAAACCCAAAGGAAGTGGTTGTCCGTTGGTTCACCTTCTGTAGTGTGGTGTGATTTTTTCACAGAGAAGCCTCTGTGAACAAGTCATGTACCTGTGTCCTTTCAGAAACCACACCTTTGTTATCCTGCATCTCATCTTGCAAGGGATGGTTTATACTGAATACACCTGGGAAATATTTGGCCTCTGTCAAGAGCTGGAGTTCTCCTTGAATTACCTTTTTCTGCCTTATCTGCTGCTGATTGTAAATCTGGTTTTTTTTGCCCTAAGTTGTGAAACAAACCCTGGTAAGTTGAGGCTCTTAGTATAGAAAATGGTGACAGATCAACTGTCTGTCTCACTGACAGTGCTACAAACGAATAGTGATCCCTCCAAGGGCTTTGGGAAAAATTTGATATGTAGGGTTTGCATGATCTTTCAGTTTTAAATGTTTTCTAGTTTTATTTTTTCTTCTTTGTCCCACAGACTATTTAGAACTATTTAAACATTATCACTTAATTGTGTTATATACAGAGCTTGCAGTCTATATGATACTGTTTCTTTTAAAGTTGTTACTGTTATTTGCATTATGCCCAGGCATGTGGTCAGTTTCTGTAAATGATCCACGTGTTCTTGAAAAGAGTATTGTATTTTCTAGTTCTTGGGCACAGGCAACCATATAAGTCCATTAGATCAAGATGTTATGTTCAGATTTTTTATATTCATACTAATATTTTTGTTTGATTACTGAGAGAGGTATGTGATCTCATTCTGATGGTAGATTTGACAGATTTTTCCTTCACATATTTTGAAGCTATTATATGTGTGTGTGTGTGTACAATAGTTATATATACTCATATTAGATGTATTCAAGTTTAGAATTAGTATTATCTCTTGAATCTTTTTTCAAAATACAATGAGCCTCTTTGTTACTAGTAATACTCTTTGCTCTCAAGTCTCCTTTGTCTGATACTAATATTTATTATTACACTGTTTTTAGATATATACTTGCTTGGTATATTTTTCCCATCCACTTATTTTAATAAATTTATTTATTTATTTATTTTAAATTTTTGGCTGCGTTGGGTCTTCGTTGCTGCGCGCGGGCTTTCTCTAGGTGCGGTGAGCGGGGGCTACTCTTCATTGCGGTGCACGGGCTTCTCACTGCAGTGGCTTCTCTTGTTGCAGAGCACGGGCTCTAGCTGCGCAGGCTCAGTAGTTGTGATGCATGGGCTTAACTTACTCCGCAGCATGTGGGATCTTCCCCCACCAGGGCTCGAACCTGTGTCTCCTGCATTAGCAGGTGGATTCTTAACCACTGCACCACCAGGGAAGTCCCCATCCACTTATTTTAATCTTTTCTATCCTTGAAGGACCAAATGTCCATGAATTAATGAACAGATAAATAAAATGCGATATACCTATTTGATGGAATGTTATTCAACCATAAGGAGGAATGAAGTACTTATGCATCCTATAACATGGGTGAGCCTTGGAAACATTATGCTCAATGAAAGAAGCCAGATACAAAAGACCACATATTGTATGATTCCATTTATATGAAGTATCCAAAAAAGGCAAGTCCATAGAGACAGAGAATCGATTAGCAGTTGCCAGGGGTTGTGGGATTAGAGAGAAGTGGAGAATGACTGCTGAAAGGATTTCGTTTTGGGGTGATGAAAGTGTTCTCAAGTTGAGTGTGGTGGTGGTGGTACAACTCTGTGACTATAAAAACCACTGAATGGGGGCTTCCCTGTGGGTGCAGTGGTTAAGAGCCCGCCTGCCAATGCAGGGGACACGGGTTTGAGCCGTGGTCTGGGAAGACTCCACATGCCGCGGAGCAACTAAGCCCGTGCACCACAACTACTGAGCCCGTGTGCCACAACTACTGAGCCCACATGCCACAACTACTGAGACCGCATGCCACAACTACTGAGCCCGCATGCCACAACTACTGAGCCCACGTGCCACAACTACTGAGCCCACGTGCCACAACTACTGAGACCGCGTGCCACAACTACTGAGACCGCATGCCACAACTACTGAGCCCACATGCCACAACTACTGAGCCCGCACACCACAACTACTGAGCCCTGCACCACAACAACTGAGCCCACATGCCACAACTACTGAGCCCGTGTGCCACAACTACTGAGCCTATGCACCACAACTACTGAAGCCCGTGCACCTAGAGCCTGTGCTCCGCGATAAGAGAAGCCACCACAATGAGAAACCCGCGCACCTCAACGAAGAGTAGACCCTGCTCGCCACAACTGGAGAAAGCCTGCGAGCAGCAATGAAGACCCAATGCAGCCAAAAATAAATAATAAATAACTTAATTAATTAAAAATAAAAACCATTGGATGGTACACTTTAAACGGGTGAATTGGGTTTATGAACTATATCTCAAAGCTGTTAATTTAAAAAATAAATTATTTGGAATATTAAATACAGCAGTTTTAGTTGTGCTTTGCCAGGACAGATTGTGTGAACATCTGGTCCACTGTATTGCTCGAAACTGACACTTGTCCTTCCTTTTTTCAGGTACCATAACAAAAGCAAATGAATTACTGTTTCTTCAAGTTTATGAATTTGATGAAGGGATGTTCCCAAAGAACATGAGGTGTTCTACTTGTGGTTTAAGGAAACCAGCGCGATCCAAGCACTGCAGTGAGTCTGGTTCTGGCCCCTCCAGCTCTGCCCTCGCACAGCGGACAAGTGGGCTTCGTCTGTAAGGGAATGTTACATAAATCTAGAAGCAGGGCCATTTGACCTCCAGACATGAGGTGGCCTCTGCTGGTTGGGGATAGTTAGATAGTGGTTTCTTTGAGATGCCTAGAGGTGAGGTCTTATGTTCTCCTGTAGTGGGTAACCTTCAGCTCTGGGCAAAATAGCCCTTCCTTTGCCACGTGGCAGTGCTTGCTGCTCAAGAGATGTTTCTGTAAGATGTTGTGTTTGCAGACTTCAGTCCTGGCAGAGGCTACTCTTCTGGGCAGTGGCCAAGATTCTAGATTAGTGCTGTCCAACAAAAATATAATGTGAGCCACCGATGTGATTTAAAATTTTCTAGTAGCCATGTTGCAAAAGTAAAAAGAAATAGGAAAAATTTATTTTAATTATATGTCCCTTAAGATATCTAAAATACCATTTTAACATGTAATCAGTATAAAAATATCATTCGTGGATTCTTTTTTTTTTTAAACTTTTGGGTTTATTATTTATTTATTTATTTTTATTTATGGCTGTGTTGGTCTTCGTCTCTGTGCGAGGGCTTTCTCTAGTTGCGGCAAGCGGGGGCCACTCTTCATCGCGGTGCGCGGGCCTCTCACTGTCGCGGCCTCTCTTGTTGCGGAGCACAGGCTCCAGATGCGCAGGCTCAGTAATTGTGGCTCACGGGCCCAGTTGCTCCGCGGTATGTGGGGTCTTCCCAGACCAGGGCTTGAACCCGTGTCCCCTGCATTGGCAGGCGGATTCTCAACCACTGCGCCACCAGGGAAGCCCCCTCGTGGATTTTTTTATATTCTCTTTTCATACTAATTCCTTGCAATTCCGTGTTTTTTACATTTACAGTACATCTCAATCAATAGACACTAAATTTTTATTGGAAATTCTTGATCTGTATTTAGATTTCATAAAATTTATAGTTGGAAGAGCTGATTCACATACCGAAGCTATTCTAGACATTCTTAAAAGTTTTTCAATGACTGAATCAGTACCAAAACATCATTTTTCTTGGGACTTCCTTGGTGGCACAGTGGTTAAGAATCCACCTGCCAATGCAGGGGATACGGATTCGAGCCCTGGTCCAGAAAGATCCCACACGCCACAGACCAGCTAAACCCATGTGCCACAACTACTGAGCCTGCGCTCTAGAGCCTGTGAGCCACAACTACTGAGCTCGCGTGCCACAACTACTGAAGCCCACACGCCTGGAGCCCGTGCTCTGCAACAAGAGAAGCCATAGCAATGAGGAGCCCGCGCACCGCAATGAAGAGTAGCCCCCACTTAACCGCTGTTAGAGAAAGCCCGTGCACAGCAATGAAGACCCAACGCAACCAAAATAAATAAATAAATAAACAAATAAATAAATAAACCAGCATTTTTCTTTAATATCCATATCTATATGGACATAATGGTTCGTCTTTATCAGAAGAATTGATTTGACTTTAAAGCAAAAGCATCAGTTTTAAAATTATGTCCAAGTTAAGTAAGTTCACTAATTATTTTGTCATCTCAGCATTATTCACATTTATCTCAAAGGAGCAATGCATAATTGAAAAACACCTCTGCATTTATCAATATCAACAAAGTATTCTTTCAAGTTTCTCTTGTAGCCACGTTCCAAGGGCTCAGTACTCACATGTGGCTACTGTATTGGCTACTGTATTGTCCCCTTCGGTTCTGAAAGCTTGGTGACAGCAGCTGCCATTGGCACTGCCAGCTCATACTGCTAGTGTCAGCGTGTGAAACTCTCAGTAGGTGTGCATGGTGTCGTTATCAAGGATCGACGCAGGGTTGTGCCTCCCCGTTTCTGTGCAGGTGTGTGTAACCAGTGTGTGCACCGCTTTGACCATCACTGTGTGTGGGTGAACAACTGCATCGGGGCCTGGAACATCAGGTACTTCCTCTTCTACCTCTTGACGTTGACGGCCTCGGCTGCCACCATGGCTGTGGTGAGCACCGTGTTTCTGGTCCAGCTGGTGATGGTGTCGGACTTGTACCTGGAGCCTTACGTCGATGACTTTGGACACTTGCAGGTGGTTGACACTGTCTTTGTTATTCAGGTAATTAATATTCAGGTAATTATGTTGTGGGCTGTATGTTTCTGACTTCAGGTTTCAAAATTGGAAAAAGGGCATTTGTTTTCTGAGTCAAAACGTGAAGGCATTCCTTTTTAAAAAATTGATATATAATTTTTAAAAATCGATATATAATTCCCACACCATAAGATTCACCCTTTTAAAGCATACAGTTCAGTGGTTTTAATATATTCACAGAACCACGTAACCATCACCACAGTCTAATTTCAGAACATCTCACCATCCACAAAAGAAACTCTTATCTACTAGCAGTCACTCCCCATTCCCTTTTTCCCCAGACCCAGGCAGCCACCAGTTTACTTTCTGTCTTTATGGGTTTGCCTTTTCTGGTCGTTTCACATAAATGGAATCATACAATATGTAGCCTTTTGAGCTGGTTTCTTTCACTTAGCATAGTATGTTCAAAGCTTATTCATGTTGTAGCATGAATCAGTGCTTCATTCCTTTTTATGGCTAAATAACATTCCGTTGTAATCATTTGAGGAACCACCAGACTGATTTCCAAAACATTTGCATCATTTACATTCCCACCAGCAATCTATGAAGGTTCTAATTTCTCCACATTCTTAACAATACTTGTTATTATCTTTTTTTTTTTATTATAGCCATATAGTGGGTATGAAGTGATACGTTACTGTGGTTTGATTTGCATTTACCCTAATGACTAATGATATTGAGCATCTTTTCATGTGCTTATTGGCCATTAGTATATCTTCTTTGGAGAAGAAAGTTTAAGGAAGAAGCAGCTCGTTTTTATTTGGGTTGTCTTTTATTCTTATGTTGCAAGAGTTCTTTTTTATATTCTGGACACTTGACCCTTATCAGATACATGATGTGCAAATATTTTCTCCCATTCTGTTGGTTGTCTTTTCACTTTTTTGATAGTTTTCTTTGAAGCACAGAAGTTTTAAATTTTGATGTTCAATTTATTTTTTTCTTTCGTTGCTTTTGCTGTAGTGTCGTAGCTAAGAAATCATTGCTTAATCCAAGATCATGAAGGTTTACACTTAAATATTCTTTAAAGTATTTTATAATTTTAGCTCTTATATTTAGGTCTTTGATCATTTTGAGTTAATTTTTATACATTGTGTTTGGTAAGGTTCCAACTTTATTCTTTAGTTTGTGGATATCCAGTTGTTCCAGCATCATTTATTGAAAAGACTATTATTCTTTGCCCATTAATTTACCGTAATGTAAAAGTCAAAGCCATTCTTTAAAAACTCATTTGATTGCTAAAAGATTTCTATTTCATTTATGGGAAATGGCTTATGAGCAGTCTTTTTTTAGGTAACTGCCTAATTCTCCTTGAGTGTTTTTTTTCCTTTTGTTTAAAAGAAAATAAAATGAGCAAGTGGGATGTATTAAGTGAATGCAAGGTTGGTTCAATATTGGGAAATTGATTAGTATCTTATACAACATTATTAAGTATTGGGAACAATGATATGATTATTTCTCTAGATGCTGAAAAGCCTTTCAAAAAATTCAATACCCATTATAATAAAAGCACTTAGAAAATAGGAATTGAAGGATATTGTCTTAATGTGATAAAATACGCACATAGTCCTAAAGCCTGCATCTTTTTAACTCTTATTTTGAAATAATGATTGATTTACAGGAGGTTACAGGAATCCTGTGCACCCCTAAGCTCCTCTCCCCATGCCAGAATCCCTATGCAATCACAGCACAAAAGCAAGAAATTGACATGGGCACAGTCCACAGTGCCAGTTATATATGTGTTCGTTTGTGTTATGTGTGTAGCTCTGTGCAGTTTGTCACATGTGTAGCTTTGAATAATTGCCACCACAACCAAGGTGCTCTTCTGTCCATCACCACAGACTCCCTGTGTTATCCCTGATACCCACATCCTCCTCCCCACATCCCTAATGCCCAGCCACCACTCATCTGTTTTCTATCTCTGTTATTATGTTATTTATTGTTACATACATGGAATCCTACAGTAGCATTTTGTGTTTGGTTTTTTTCACTCAGCACAGTTTCCTTGAAATTCATCCTAGTGGTTGCATATATCAGTAATTCATTCCTTCTTACTGCCGTATAGTTTTCCATGGTGAGAATGGATCACAGTTTGTTTAATCAGTTACCCTTTGAATGACGTTTGGGTGATTTCCAGTGTTTGGCTATCACTAATGAGGCTGCTATGAACATTGGTTTAGAAGCTGCTGTGTGAAAAGAAGTCTTCAGTGTGATTGTTGGGTTGTATGGTAAGTCCATTTTAGGTTTTGAAAAGGAGTACCACACTGTTTTGCAGAGTGCTTGTACCTTTCTACATTCTCCCCACCAGGGACGCGGGAGTAAGTGGTTTCTCTGCATCTTTGCCAGGTTTATCATTATCACTGATTTTCACTTCAGATGTTCTGATAGGTATGTCATGATACCTCCTTGTTGTTTTAACCTTGAATAGTTTTTTTTTTTTAATTAATTAATTTATTTTTGGCTGTGTTGGGTCTTCGTTTCTGTGGGAGGGCTTTCTCTAGTTGTGGCAAGCAGGGGCCACTCTTCATCACGGTGCGCGGGCCTCTCACTATCGCGGCCTCTCTTGTTGGGAGCACAGGCTCTAGACGCGCAGGCTCAGTAGTTGTGGCTCACGGGCCTAGTTGCTCCGCGGCATGTGGGATCTTCCCAGACCAGGGCTCGAACCCGTGTCCCCTGCATTGGCAGGCAGATTCTCAACCACTGCGCCACCAGGGAAGCCCCTTGAATAGTTTTTATTCTCAAGTTTTTTCCAATTATGTAAATTTGTAATCATACTGAAAAGTTAAAAGAATAACAGAGTGACTACCCATATACCTTCCACCTAGATTTTAAAATTGTTAACATTTTAATCTGTTTCCTTTCTATACGTGTGTATATATTTTTCTGTATTATTAGAAATAAGTTGGAGACGATGTTGCTTCACCCCTAAATACCTGAGCATGCATTTTTTCAGAATGTCAACGTTCTCATACGTATCTACAATTCTATTATCCCATGTAAGAAAAGTAATAATAAATCTATATACTCTCTAGCCCATATTCAGATCTCCCCATTGTTTCAAATATATCTTTTATAGCTCTTTTACCTCCTTGAACCAGATTCCATTTTATAGTTATGCATTACATTTGAATATTATGTCCTTTTATTCTAAAATAATGCCCCTGCTTTTTTTTCATTAAATTGACATTTAGCAGTCTAGTTATCTTTTAAAATGTCCCATGTTCTAGATTTTTCTTTTCCTAATTGTCATCTAATTTTTCTCTCTTTCTTTATATTAGTGTAAACTGGAAGTTAGTTCTAGAGCCTTGATTAGATTCAAGTTAAATATTTTTGGCAAAAATGCTTCCTAGGTAGGGATGTGTATTTCATAGTGCATCCCATCAGGTGACATAGGAGCAGTGAAGCCCGGGTTGATTCATTGGTTTAAGGAGGAGACCACCAGTTCCCTCCACTCGTGAAGTGCATTTTCCCCTTTGCAATGGGTAATCTTGTGTATATGGTTTTGCTTTTGTATTTAGGACTTTCTTTAGGATAGATTCCCAAGAACATAAATACTGGGTCAAAGATTGACAACATTTATAAGTCTTTCGATATATGTTGTCAAATTGCTTTTTAAAACCTGTGGTTAGAGCAGTGTGTAAGTGTTCCTTTCACTGCATCAGAGCAGGCATTGATGATGCCTGGGATGGGAAGTGCTTCTAGTTTGACAGAATATGGTTTACCCTTTTTTACAAATTACATTTCTTTCATTACTTTTGATTACTTTCCTTGTCTGTCAGTCATTTGTATATCTTTTTTGGTGAATTCTGCCCTTTAATTGTTTACCTATTTGATATTAGAATAACTTTTGATTTGAGGTCTTTGGATAATAATGGTAGTTCATTCTTGTTGTATTTGTTTTCTGTTTGTGTGTCTCATTTTTTGTTGTTTAAAAAGCTTTAGACATTCTTCCTCATCGAATCTGTCTCTTTTCTTTGTAACTTCAGTTAGCAAGTCTCGCCCATCGGGAGTTTTGATGGAGTTTTGATAAGTATCTACTTCTTTTCTGCTAACTTTCAAAAATATTGAACTGTTTCAGAATTCTTTGTCTATCATAAAAACAAACTTATAAAAATTCAAGTAGTCCAGAACTTTTAGGGGTGGGGGGAGGTGGGGGAAATAAGTGAAGGTAGTTATTCCAGTTAAAAGATGAATAAGTCCTGGGAATGTAATGTACAGCATGGTGACTGTAATTAACAATACTGTATTGTACATTTGAAAGTTGCCAGGAGAGTAGCTCGTAAAGGTTCTCAACACAGGCACACAAATTGTAACTGTGAGGTGACAGATGTGTTAACTAACGTTATTGTAATCATTTCATTATATAATATATATAATCATTATGTTGTATATTACATGCACCTTAAACTTTCATAATGTTACATTTCAATGATATCTCTATAAAGCCGGGGGTGTGGGGAGGGGGAAGAAAATTTAAAACATCTTGGACAAAAATAAAATATAAACTGGGAATTAGTCCCCTCCCCTCCCAACAGTTTCATTCTCCAGAGACAACCACTTTTATAGTTTGGTGTACATTTCAGGCTTTTTTTCTATGTTTATTTATATGGCCATACACTTTCATCGAGTTAGTTTTGTTTTTGCACAAATAGGATTCCATTGTGATTTTTGCATTTTGTCTTTCTTGTTGGGCAATATACTACCAACATCTTTTCCAAATTAGTACATAGACACTGACCTAATTTAAAGGCTCCTTGTTGTTCCATAGTATGACTATCCCAGAGTTTTACTCTTCCTCCTGGATGGACATTTAACTTGTTTCTTTTGGGAAGAGGGGCTGTCAAAATCAGTGCTACAGTGAATACCCTTGTACATGTATTTCTGGGGTCGTATTGTTTTCAGAGAGAGATTGATTCTTCTGTCCGTCTGGACTTTATGTTGATGTATGAACTAAGATCTGCATTCATTTCTCTGTTTATTTTCTGAATAGCTAACTGGCATCATCTCCTGAGTGTCCTTCCCCTTTTCCTTGAATGCACACACTTCATTTATCCCATATGAAATTCTTCCTGGGATGTTTGTCAGTGCTGTTTTTGGCTCTGATTTTGTGTTCAGTGGGTCAGATGTGTATGGAGGTGGGGGAGAGGGGAAGGCAGTTCTGAAGTGTATATGGACATGACCATGGCCGGTGGTTCCTAACCCCGACGCGTGTCACAGCCTAGCTGCCTAACGTGCTGCTTCTTCTTTGCCCCCAGTACCTGTTCCTGACCTTCCCGAGGATTGTCTTCCTGTTGGGCTTTGTCGTGGTGCTGACCTTCCTCCTGGGGAGCTACCTGTGCTTCTGTCTGTACCTGGCCGCTACCAACCAGACCACTAACGAGTGGTACAGAGGTGCCCGAGCCTGTTGCCAGCATTGCCCCCACGTGGCCTGGACCCCATCAGCAGAGCCCCAGGTTTACCGGAACATTCACTCCCGTGGGCTTTGGAGCAACCTTCGCGAGATCTTTCTACCTGCTGTCGCACATTATGAGAGAAAGAAGAAATAAGAATGGGAAGAGTGTTACTGCCTTTTAAATATAGTATATGTTTATTTATACATATGGATACTTTTTTTAAAAATTTTTATTTATTTATTTGGTTGCATTGGGTCTAAGTTGCTGCTCGTGGGCTTTCTCTAGTTGCGTCGAGCGGTGGCTTCTCTTTTTGCGGAGCACGGGCTCTAGGTGCGCGGGCTTCAGTAGTTGCGGCACACGAGCTCAGTAGTTGTGGCTCATGGGCTCTAGAGCGCAGGCTCAGTAGTTGTGGCGCATGGGCTTAGTTGCTCCGCAGCATGTGGGATCTTCCCAGACCAGGGCTCGAACCCGTGTCCCCTGCACTGGCAGGCGGATTCTTAACCACTGCGCCACTAGGGAAGTCCTGGATACTTAGTTTCTAAGCATTGGTTTATTTCTTTTTTCCCGGTTTCCGCTGTGTTTATGAATTGGCTCTCAGTAGCTAAGGAAGGGAAGGGAAAACTAGTGTTTACTGAGTGCCTAAGCCTTGCCAGGTGCCATGCTAATAAACCCTGGGGCAGAAATACCCCTTGCTCATCCTCTGTTCATTCAGGCGGCCGGAGTGGAGCATCTCTGAATTCCTGGTGCCAAGGGGCTCAAAGGTGAATTCCCAGAGGTTGCAGTTGACCTTGGTCTCCCACTGGGCTCCTGGACAGGAGGGGCCTTATGGCTGTGTCCCCTGATGTGCAGGAGGGTCTCCGTGGCTTGAAGTTGTCCCAGCTGCACCCTCTTTAATGTCCTTTCCATCTTTCCCTGGGAAAGGCCTTGGATTTTTTCATCTCCTTGACCACACCCAGCATCCTCTCCTAGGCCCACCCTCAGGCCAGAATGGACCTTTTACAGAAGGCTCATTCCTGTGGCCTCTGGCCTGCCCTCCACTGGCCTCTTGTGGCCACATTCAACTCATTTCTGCCGTTTTTAAAATCCCAGGCTAACCCCCCTGTTCATTCATTGCAGAGAGATGAATGCAGGAAAAGAGATTCATAGAAAGTGCTGAGGGTTTAGGTTTTCAGGTCTTAGTGGTCAGGAGCAGGAGACCTGATTCCTACGGCCCTCCCAGGCCAGGCGGGGCCAATCTGGAGGGGGCTGGGGAATAGGGACTCTCAGGTAGGCAGGCATCATTTGTCGTCGCAGCCCCGAGTTCAGACTAGATATAACGTTAAAGATGAACGGCTGAGGCCTGAGCCACGGCCCTGCACCACCACCCTATCCTTGGAAAAGCTCCATGAAATCACACGTGTAGGCTTTGAACGCCGCGCAGAGAAAGCAAGGGGAGCTCCGGGCGGGCCTTGCGGGGCTGGGGGGCGCGCACAAGACCTAGAGTGCGTTCGCTGGTGGATGTGGCCCCCAGCTCGGCCGCTCGGGACCCGCTCGGCGGTCGCGGGGCCCAGGGGCGGGGTTCAGGGGAGGGGCGGGGCCCTTCCGCGCCCGCGGGCCGAGCCGCCAGGGGGCGCCCTCAGGGGGCGGGCCCTCGCCACCGCCTCCGCTTGGCCCTTGCGGGCCGCCGTCGCCGCGCTCAGCATCGGCAGCCTTTCGACTCCGCGGCATCGGGTTCCCAGGGCTCTTGGTGGCGCCGGAGTCGCACACTCGGGGCGCCCGCTGGCCGCTGGCGGCGGCGGTGGCCCCCTGAGCGGGCCCGAACGGGGAGGGGGGAGCGGGCGGGCGCCGCCGCCCAGGCTCAGGGTCGGCGGGCGGAGGCCGGCTCGCGGCCTCTTTGTCTCGGCAGCGGCGGGCGCGTCCGCGGGGCCCGGGGCGGAAGTCCCGCCGCGCTCCTGGCGCCCCGGCCGCAGAGGTGGCACCATGAGCGACATCCGCCACTCGCTCCTGCGCCGCGACGCTCTCAGCGCCGCCAAGGAGGTGCTGTACCACCTGGACATCTACTTCAGCAGCCAGCTGCAGAGCGCGCCGCTGCCCATCGTGGACAAGGGCCCTGTGGAGCTGCTCGAAGAGTTCGTGTTCCAGGTGCCCAAGGAGCGCGGCGCGCAGCCCAAGGTGCGCCGGGCGGCCGGCTGCCGCGTCCCCGATAAGTAAACTCCGGCTCCTTTTTCCTTCTCGGTGACAAGCGTCGGCCAGACCACAAACGCTCTTCGGATCGGGGGCTCCGTCCTCGCCCTTGGCCTTGCTCCTTCAGCAGCAGCCAAAATGCCCGTTTTGCGGGGCTTGTGACAACCATGTCTCAATGGTGTTAAAGGAAGAGACTTTAAAGGCCTGTTACCGAGAATCTCAAACCGCTGTAGGTCATCCTGAGCCCCCTAGGGTGATGCATAATGACGTAGAATGGTATTTCTAGAGATTAACAGTAGAGAGTTCTACTCCGTGGGACCTGGGCTTTAGGGAGGTGAAAAGTTCCCTGGGGAAACCAGTGTTTTCTGTTTTCTCACTGTGTGAAATTAATAGGCTGAATTTCTCATCGCTTCTCCTGGATTTGTTTTACAGAGATTGAATTCACTTCAGGAGCTCCAACTTCTTGAAATCATGTGCAGTTATTTCCAGGAGCAAACCAAGGACTCTGTCCGGCAGATTATTTTCTCATCGCTTTTCAGCCCCCAAGGGAACAAAGCCGATGACAGCCGAATGAGCCTGTTGGGAAAGCTGGTCTCCATGGCAGTGGCTGTGTGTCGAATCCCAGTGTTGGAGTGTGCAGCTTCCTGGCTCCAGGTACGTCTCTAGAGATAGCCTTCTCCTGAGAGTCTCTGAAGAGGTGTTTCGTGTCAGCAAATTTAATTTAATTGGATTTCTAGAGAGGTCTTTTCCATATGTTATCTCCTTGATGTTCCTGCCCTGTATGCTGATACCCCACACCTATATATACACAGGTGATCACCATTCTTGAGAAAACAGTAGTTTGTAACGGTAAATGAAGGCTCCATCTTCAGAATAAGTGAAAAATCATTTTTCTTAGTTGAAAACAATAAGGTAGGATTTTGAAAACAGCTATGCATGCAGTCTCAAAGATTGGATTCTTTTTTTGTTTTAAAGGTCATTATGTGTCAAACTGTGGCAATGTTTGCTTGTTTTTTATACAGTTAGATCAGTAAACATGGGAGTTGTTCCAGGGTGCCATTTCAAAGGTGATGGCTCTTCTAATGGATATGGGCATAGGAGCCTTCTATAGTGTTTTCAAATATCTAAAAAAAAAAAAAAAAAAGTATTTGCATAGTAGACTTCGTGTTAGATAGGTTTGTTTTTTTTTTTTTTTTTTTTTTTTTTTAAAGTTTTACCAAACACATTTGGAGTACTTGATAA